>NC_048598.1:112315937-112391244 GCF_003668045.3 Cricetulus griseus
CTGAACCTGCCACATCTCCCCAAAGGTTCTTCCCAATTTCTTGCTTCCACTTGTGCTCTAAGTGAAATGCCCAAAAGGCAAGTTTTGAAGTTAGGATCTGTGTATGAAAAATGCATCTTTTTTTTTTTGGTTTTTTGAGACAGGGTTTCTATGAGGCTTTGGAGGCTGTCCTGGAACTAGCTCTTGTAGACCAGGCTGGTCTCGAACTCACAGAGATCCACCTGCCTCTGCCTCCCGACTGCTGGGATTAAAGGCGTGCGCCACCAACGCCCGGCTCTGAAAAATGCATCTTTATGGTCTGAGTTGTTCTATTCAAAATACCACTCCCAATTCAATCAATTTATCTGCAAGTTTTATGACTTCATTTTTGTTAGAGCTGAGTCTGTAAAGAAAATGTCTGTTTGTCTACTGATGGACAACCAAGTTGATTTCAATTCCAGAGTCAATATGAAGAGTAGAAATGACCATGTATGTGTTAAGTGTCTCAAGTAAGATGTGAAGTCCCTTGAGTACATGTTCAGAAGTGGTGCACATTGACCATAAGGTTGTTCTATTTCTAGTTTTAGAGAATCCTTCATGCTGAATTCAAAAGAATACATCTTTCAGTTATAACTATAAATACAATGTTCTCAATTTTCTAATAAAAAGACAGAAAACAATATCCATCATAAAGTTAACTACACTCTAATTGGTCACCTAGATGGCAACTATGGGAAGTCTGATGTGACTGTAGGTGCAGAATAAGTATCTATCATGGTGAGGCATTCTATTTACTAAAAGGAAAACAAATTCGCCAATGGGGCTGAAGTCATTCAGAGTATTGGAGCCAAATATACAATACATTAATTTTTATAAAGAATCCTTCCAATGAGACATAAAGGCAATTGTCTAAAAATATTTCATTTTAATGAAGCACTGTAACATAGGATGTATTAAAATTCAACTCATTTCTTAATTAAGTCACATCAGTAAAATATATGCAAATTTATGGGCTTTCAATGAGTTTGGCAGTAGAAGTCTGCCAAACAGAGTTGTGGACACACCTTTTCATCTCAATCTAATCATTGTACAGAATGACTTTAAATGAATGTTTTGGCCTTTGGATGTAATATAAATGCAGTGTGGCAGCAGCAGAAGAAAGTAAGGTGAGCAAACTCATGGATAAGAATATATTGGACAATCAGCATGGCCTTCAGAGACTTGTTTAGATGTTACTTACTATAATCAGTAACCATCTTGAACAAATCTATGAATGGAATTTTGAAAATCTACATGCAAAAGAGAAATTATTGTAATAACAATTAAATCTCTTTTATGCTTGATTTTTTTCACATATGTACTTTCATAGGCATATCTATGATATACATAAACATAATCATGTAGCCCTCATTGTTGATTTAAAATTCTATGCTTCACCCATGTGTCTCCTAACAGGCAGAGAAAGTATGCACAAATTCTCTTATGATGCTAAAGAAAGAAAAAGTAACCCTATGTGTAAGATTAGAGGGAGTCGTGGTAAATCAGTATTGATCATGTCCAAGAAGACACCAGAAGTAAATTCTATCAACCACAGAAGATCTTGGATTGTAGCTGCAGCAGAAGACATAGGACTTCTACAAAGGAGAGGAAATAGAACAGTTTGGATTTTGATGTATATTTTCTGTGGGTAAGCACAACTGAGAATATGAAGCCAGGTTAGAAAATGATGGCATTAATCCTGACATGGCTAGGCATTGGTGATTTCCTATGAAGTTAGAATTTATAAACATCTCCTGTGTACCTGAATGACACATCAGTGTCCTAACTCACACTGTTTATCTGATGTGATGTCTATAATATCTACCTGAATGCTGTATGGCAATTTCCTCCCAATCAAAAGATACCATTCTAGAAAGAAGAAAGAAACAGGAAGTAAACAAATCTCAGGAAACTGGGAAAGCTGGAACTTCTGAGATTCACAAGACCTTTCCCTAGCATTAAATAAGCAGTTGTAATTGTTGGGGAGAGGAGACTCTCTACCCTGTGAAGATCCAAAAAGTCATGCTTGCCATACCACAGATAAAGCTTCTGCAAGTGAGTTATCACCTAGGTAGCAACGGGCAATTTGGTGATTTGTTTTCAAGTCTTTCATGCTTCTTCAAGTAACTCCTCATTCCCTGTAAATAACATATGTAAACTCATTGGTTCACCAACTTGGACTTCAATGGCATTGTTATATTACTTTGCACCATCATTGCTCCCCTATCTGTGGTAAGTAGATGGTTATTCACACATTTCCAGGCAAAGTCCCACACTGCTACACAGAGTCAAGATACACGGCTAGGATGTTATATGTATTAGCATAAACCTATTAACTTTACTTTTCTAAATTAGTGTGTGGTCAAAGTGTACCTTAAATATTTATGTTTCTACCCATAGACTAATACAATGTTCAATCTTACAGAAGCTTCTCTTTGCAGTAAACATCAGTGAAAACAGAGATACATGACTAGTTAAACAGGACACCCATAGTCGCACATCCAAGGTTTAAAGAACTTCATAGAAAAGACAGAAATATAACAATGGGAAGACAGAAAGAGAAGCCATGAAACTGTTTGAAGAGCATGTTGTGTTTGAGGAACTTGTGAACTCAGAGCACTGCACAACACAAAGACAGTGAATATTCAGGCATAGATAGGAGAGGTGCTCATAGGTACCTGCCCTGTCAAAGGATGCCAATCACATTGGGGCCTACTGGCAGGAAACGAAGTCATTGTCTTCAGTAATGTAGCCACTGTTGAGTTACTCATATTCCATGAGAAAGCTTACCACTCATATCCATGCCAGCAGCCCTGGTTGCACCAACTATTTCTCAAAGAAAAAACAGTAACAAAATGAAAATACATAAAAGTTGGATGGGAACTTTAGTGGGATGGAAAAATGAAGTTGGAGATTTTGCAAACAACATATACTTCTCACATTACTATTTTAAATATTACTATGGATTTTGTAACTGAAATATCCCAGAAATTTATTTTCATACAATTCCATAGACAATAATAACCAAGTCAATTGTCATTAAGGTTCACTGCCATCAATGCTTTGGGGGAAATGGAGTTTCTTAGCAGAAGTGGAAAGACTCAAGAATCTGAGTGCCCTCAGATTCCAGGAATTAGAATATAGACTTACAGCATAAAGCTTGTGGTAGTAACCCACCAACATCTTATTTGACTTGAGTCCCACTCCAAAAGTTGTAATCCATAACCAACACTGCATGGGTGACCAAGAAACAGAGGCAAAATAGCTGAAGGCATAGTATAAAAATACTATTAATCTTTTAAACAGAGTGATAAAATGATTCTTTATGACATTCTGCTAAATGAATACATAATTTTATCATTTGGTTTTAAAACAGAGTCTAGCTTTATAGTTTAAACTGCCTTCCAATTTTTGATCTGTCTGTCTTCACTATCAAAGGGCTAAGAATATCATCATACTTGATCTCAAAAGCGTTTTTTGAAAGTGGCACAAGTAGTATATCCTTTTTGCTTCCACTTTATGAAGTAATGTGTCCAGTGTAGAAGTCAGTAAGGGAATTGAATTAGCTCACATATAGAGAATAGTTCAAGGAATACTCTACTGAGTGAAGCATATTACAAATATTTTAAATATAACTCATTGAACCATATACATCAGTCAACTATTTTTATATTGAATTTAAGTTGGAAATACTAATTTTCCCCAAATAACCATGGTAACATGTTGCTACTTTTAAATGTGTGATTTCTTACAAAGCCTTGACTCACATATCTGGGTCCCAGTACACATGCTACATTGTATTAAAGGGTAAAGAAAATAATGAGAACACTTATACATAGTGTGTGTGTGTGTGTGTGTGTGTGTGTGTGTGTGTGTGTGTGTGTGTATGTATGTGCTGCTGAATACTCAAAATGAAATTTCATGTTATCAAATGGTCACACAAACATAGTACCATATTTGCTAGGTTCAGAAATCAGTTCTTTCATTGTTCAAAACCAAAGTTCCGTGTGCATTCACTTTCATTGTTCATTCCACCATGCTTTAAACTTATCATTCACCCATGTAATGTTATGAAAATCAATAAACAAGATGTAGGTGAAACTGAGTTCTTTTAATCCCATAAAATTAGGCCACTCGCTAAGGAGCACCCCTTGGTAGGTTACAGTTACAATGATGGAAGCTGAAATAAAAAAAAAAACTCAATTTGATGTTACACTGCTAGAAATCTATTTCTCTTGGATACTAGCTTACTATAGATCAATAAATATTCACAGGACACCTGTGAATGTATATTGAAGAAATGCATTAAACTTCTAAACATTGGAAACTTCACAGCAGGGTTACTTAATGGAGTAGCTTTCTCAAAGTCTCTACCCTGTAGCACAGCAGGTAAAGTTAGACCAGCAAAGAATTAAGTAGAATAAATTGCAAAATAAACTATTAATTTTCAGTGGCCGCAAGTTTCTGGTTAACAAAAGACAAATTAAGCTAAATGTCCTTTAACTCAAAGATGGCAATTCTCAGTGAAGTAGCCCTTTCATTTCTGACACAGAATTAATCCTCTGTGCAGAAAAGCAACCTAGGTCTTTAACAGAAATAAGTAAATTGAAACATTTTCAGTTTATGTTTTTGTACAATATTATAATATGGTGGAAATGGAACTAATCATAAAGCAACCATATATCAATAGAAATTAGTCTATAAGTATATTTAATTTTAGAACATTTCTAAACATTAACTTAGAACGGGATTCCCTATACCACTCTATGAAAAATGATAGCACTGAGAAAAAGACCAGAAGGTTATTAGGGAAGATATAGGGACTGATGGAGTTGAATTCAATATGCAGTAACTGTGGTGGGTGCTGGCTCAAACATAAGGAGATATTCAGGCCCAATAAGGAAAATACAAATTGTAAGACAATGAATCACATCCTTTGCTTTTATTGTAGTATAGTTAGGCAAAAGCAGCTGGGATATAATGCTTCATTCGGAGTGAGAATTCAAAGATATAATAATACAATATTGTGTAAGATCCAGAAGAAAGAAAGAAATAAAAGAGGACACAAAGTCACATTTAGTCCCTGAGAAAGTAAGTGCTGAGATGATACATGAGAGGGGGAATTATGTCAATAGAGAAATAATATATTTGCATATAGAATGAATATGTGATTTTTCTATAAAGTATTTTTTACCTGCAAACAAAAGACAAATGTGATTTATCCTATGTAATTTCACAACAAAATGAAGATTTAAGTAGGGGCTACAGAGAAATAGATTTGTACATTCATGTTAAACCAAAGGAATGGCTATCAATCATATCAGTCTGAAATAAAAGGGAACAACAAACAACAACTGTTTTATAACAATGGCAGTGGCAGAATGAAAATACCACCTCTCTGACATGCAGAAAAAACAGATAAGTTCTATAGCTAAAACATTGAACTAAAATGGCCTTGAAAGGCCTTTTCCAGTGATGAGTGTCAGGAATCTGGAAGAAGGTATTCACTGGCTCTTACATGCCATAGAATAGTAATGGGAAAAACATCTGGATGCTGAGGGCCTTCACTAGGACAGCAGAGGTAGGTCATGCAGCAAAATGACTCAAGCTTAAGACTATAATTCACTCAAGCTCCTCAGTGATTTCCACTTGACATGTACTTATGGGAAGGAGGAAATGCTCCTGCTGAATTCACAGTCAATGTAGGGAAGTTTAAAAGACATGGTGGTTTGAATGAGAATGGCCCCCATAGGCACTATTTGAAAAGATTAGGAGGTATGGACTTGTTGGAGGAAGTGTGTCACTAGGGTGGGCTTTGAAGTTTTCAAAGGTCCATGTCTGACCCAGTGGCTCTCTCTCTTTCTTCCTGCTACCTCTGCATTCAGATGTAGAACTCTCAGATACTTCCCCAACGTCATACAGTTCTGCAAGTACCAATGCTTCCTGCTATGATGACAATTGACTAAACTACTGAAACTGTAACCAAGCCCAAATTAAATGCTTTCTTTTATAAGCATATCAATGGTCATGGTGTCTCTTCACAGCCACAGACTACTGACTAAACAGAAATCTTCACCAGTATTTCGAGCCTTTAACATATTGTGACATAATACTATCTTTCTTACTTAGTTAATTATCAAATTATTACTTGAAAAAGCATACAGAAATGATAAACAATAATTCTGTACTTGGAAATTTGTTTTCAAGTATAGTCTAGTAGGATATAGACATGTAAAATGTTGGGAAAACTGGTTATAGGAAAGGAAGCCCACAGAATATTTGGTCTTATATGTCCTTAGCATCATTATTAGTCTCGTTGCATCATAATTATTTGCTGTTGTGTGTTTTGCTTTAGCAGATCTGATATGGTTTAACTTCATTCTGAAAGCATAGACTTTTCTTGCTTATAGCTCTACCAGACTGGATGTCTGAGTCAGATGGGGTTGACATCCTTGCATCTCAAGTTTCCCATCGACTTTCCTCTATTCTTTCTTATACCCTTCCGTCCCAAGTTCCATTTTCATGTCACATATGTTCTTTGACCCCTGCCATGATTCTCCCTTAAGCTTTTTTTTCCTAATAGGACCTTTTCTGTTTTCCCAAAGTATACATATACTCAATCACACATAAACAAATACACACACACACACACACACACACACACACACACACACACACACACACACAGGAGCCAGGAAACATTGCACTTTATAAGTTGACTAAGTATCCAACTTTATAAAAGCATGATGCTTGAATGCTCTAACTTGAAAGCAGCATGAGCATGTAATAATGAAAAGAATTAGTTATCGTGTCTATTTATAAATTGTTTAGTAGAGTCAAATATAGAAAGGAAAATTAGATAATCTTGGAGGGTTACAAATGTAGGATATAAAGAATGCTAAATACAGACAAAATCCACCCAGTTCATAAAATAAGAATGATCAAAGTAAAATTCTAGTTAAATATTTTATTAAAAAATTCAAAGCTTATAGATTGCTTTACAGTAATGACTTCAGGTTTATTGGTACTTATTCACAATCAAGATTTGAGAGACATAGCCTTGATTCTCAAATTCCAAAATCTCTTGGGAAAGATACTTATCCTTTCTGGTTCTAAATTGACTCACTTATAAAATCAAGATACTTTGAATCTGGAATAGGATGATGTAAATGAATCTAGGCATAATCAGGACATCTCTGTAAAGTCACCCGACTGTAAACTGGCTGTAACTGCAAGCTCAGTACTGACCGGAAACTTCTCCTGATAATCACATATAAGTTTATTATTGCAAACCTTTCAGTGGATTGTTCACAGAGGTAAGGAGAATTTGCTTAATGGCAAAATTGTCAGTTGGAATCTAAGGATGACATTTCCAATAGTAAATTGGGCATTTTCAAGAAACATGTTTGACTTTTCTGCCTTGAACATTGGAGCCACTTTCCAAAGTTACCCATGTAAACATTTGAACTCATTGAATATTCAGTTAGGTCCCTTTATTCTTAAAATATTCCACTTCATTCATTTCCCCTTTTAAAATGTCATTGTAAAAAGAACCAGAAAGTCTAACTTTAGATTTCAATTTGATATCTAATTTAAAAATATGTCAATTTTACTCATATTGGAATTTTTAGATGTTTTATCATTAATTGAAGAAGGTACAGGATGACAAAGCATCCTTCTCAGTAATAAAACTAAGCATGTGAAGACAGTCACTTCATGGAGAGGATGTAGAAAAAGGGAAACACTCCTCCACTGCTGTGGGAGTGCCAACTCATACAGCCACTTTGGAAATCAGTATGGCAACTCCTCAAGAAAATGGGAATCAGTCTACCACAAGATTCAGCAATTCCACTCTTAGGCATATAACCCAAAGAAGCACATTCATACAACAAGGACATCTGTTCAACAATGTTCATAGCAGCACTATTTGTAATAGCCAGAACCTGGAAGCAAGCTAGATGCCCCTCAACTGAAGAATGGATAGAGAAAATGTGGAACATTTACACAATGGAGTACTACTCAGCAGAAAAAATAACAATGGAATCTTGAAATTCAAAGGCTAATGGGTGGAAGTGGAAGAAACCATTCTGAGCAAGGTAACCCAGTCACAAAAAAAAAAAAATGCATGTACTCGCTCATATATGGATTTTAGACATAGAGCAAAGGATTACCAGCCTACAATCCATATCACCTGAGAAGCTAGGAAACAAGGAGGACACTAAGAGAGACATACGTGGTCACTAGGGGATGGGGAAAGGGACAAGATCTCCTGAGAAAATTGGAAGCATGGAGGGAGGGGAGAGAGAGCTAGGAATATGAGAAGAAGAGGGGAGAGGAGGGCATGAAGGAGCAGGACATTTGAGTCAGGGGAAGAATAGAGGAGAGCAAGGTGGGACATACTATAGTAGAGCCATTATAGGTTTAAAGAGAAATCTGTCACTAGGGAAATGTCCAGAGATCTACAAGGATAACCCCAACTAACAATCTAAGCAATATTGGAGAGGCTACCTTAAATGCCCTCCCCTGCTAATGAGATTGATGACTAACTTATATGCCATCTTAGCGCCTTCATCAATTAGCTGATGTAATCAGAAGCAGACACCCACAGCTAAACACTGAAGTGAACTATGGAATCCAGTTGCAGAGAGGGAGGAGTGATGAGCAAATGTTTCTGTTGAAACCCACAGAAATAGCTGACCTGAACAAGGGGGGGGGCTCATGGACTCCAGACTGACAGCTAGGGAAACAACACAGGACTGATCCAGACCCCCTGAAAGAGGATGTTAGTGAGGAGGCATCAGAAATCTATGGCGTATCTTGGTAGTAGATCAGTATTTATCCCTAGCATACGAAGGAACTTTGGGAGCTCACTCCACATAGAGGGATACTCTCTCAGCCTAGACACATGGGGGAGGGGCTAGGCCCTGCTCCAAATGATATGACAGCCTCTTAAGATACCCCATTGAAGGCCTCACCCTCCTTGGGGAGCAGAAAGTGTATGGGATAGGGTGTTGGGGGGCATGGAGGAGGGGAGGGAGAGCGAACTGGGATTGACATGTAAAACAAGCCTGCTTCCAATTTAATTAAAAAATGGGAAAGAAAATGGTCAGCTCATAATTGGATTATGTGTATCTAAAGCTCTGTTTCACTGACGTTAGGCTGACCATAATTTATTGTTTACACTATGCTAAGGATTTCCCTTAGAAGGTTTATCAAAGGCCATTACAAGCTAAGCATTTTTCCTAATAGCACCTACAGCTATACTTTTTTAAGCAGCAGATAAACATTTCTGATGAACTTATCTTTCTGGCAGGGTGTGTCTCAGACCAAATTCCTGCCCCAAGATTAATATACCCCCTTTCATCTAAAGAAGGAATTATCACTCCCCTTTGTAAAAAAAAAAAAAAAGAAAAAGAAAGAAATTAAGAAAGAAAGAAAAAAAGAAAGAAAGAAAAGAAAATTACTTAAGAAACCATACAGTATCCACCAATCCTAAATGCAATATGAAAGTGAAGCAATATTCTTGCTCATCTGCAATTTTCTTCATGCAAGAAAACTGATTTTGCATTGACTTTCTGTCTGGGTCCTAGCATTTAAATCATTATTTTTACACTCAGACACAGAAGTGGACATATAGGCTCTAATTTTGTGTTACTATTGATGTAACCAAACACCATGACCAAACATAACTTGAGGAGGAAAGAATTTATTTGGCTTACGCTTGCAAATAACTTTTCATCATCAAATGAGGTCAGAACAGGAACTCAAGCAGGATAAGAACCTGGAGGCAGCAGCCGATTCAGAGGTCATGATCGGATGCTGCTTACCAGCTTGCTTCCACTAGCAAGGTTTTTTGTTTGTTTGTTTGTTTTGTTTTGTTTTTTTGTTTTTCAAGACAGCATTTCTCTGTATTGTTTGGAGGCCTGTCCTAGAACTCGCTCTGTAGACTAGGCTCTGTTGAACTCTGTTGAACTCTGAACTCTTCGACTCTATTGAACTCACAGAGATTTCCCTGCCTCTGCCTCCCAAGTGCTGGGATTAAAGGCCTTCACCACTAACGCCCGACTCAGCTTGCTTTTTTATAGAACCCAGGACAACCAGCCCAGATATGGCACCACCCAGAATTGACTGGATCATGCCCTGTTAATCTCTAATTAAGAAAATGTCTTACAGCTGGATCTTATAAGGGCATTTTCGTCAATGGAGATTCTTTCCATTCATATGTTTCTAGCCTGTGTCACGTTGACATAAACCTAGCCAGCATACATATCTACCTATATGTAATGATTTTGCTGTGCATGCTTGAAGTGAAGACCACTATCAGTCTTTTAATTTATCTAATTTTAATACATTAACTCTGAATAAGATACTAGGAAATAAACTTATGCTCTAGTCATTCTTTTCTCTTCTCCCTAGGCATCATAATACTTGTTTACACCTCCATATGATACTTGACTTGCTATTGTCTAATCAAAAATATGTCGAGCATGTAAAAGCCAGATAATAAATATTTTAGGTTTGGGGAGTCCAATAGTCCCCATTAAAACTACTCAACTCTATAATTTTTATCGCAGAATAGCTATAGATTAGGAATAAGCAAACATGTACTGCAGCATTTCTACAAAACCAATTTAAAAGTGAAGCAGAAAGACATAGTTAACCTATATGGCACAGTTTGCAGACCCTAGAATCTGAGCAAGAGAGAGAGAGATAGAGATAGAAAGAGAGAGAGAGAGAGAGAGAGAGAGAGGGAGAGAGAGAGGGAGAGAGAGAGAAAGAGAGAGAGTCATCCTGCAAAGTGCAACAAGCACTTGAGCACTCATGAATTCATTTCCCCTGGAAATCTACTTAATGAAAAATTGAAGGGGTTTGTCTCTCTTTTATTTCTCTACTGGCTGTAACTGGAATATCTAAAACTAGAGAAGCAACACTCATTCAAGCACATGAATAATTTTAAGCCATAAAATAAATATATACCTACTACCCCTATAATTAGTGGACAGATTTCAAATAGATGTATGGAGTTTATTGGCAGTATGAATCTACAGTTGTAAAATAATTCATAGACAGACTCACACAAACACAATGGCAACATTTTTCTTTTTTGTAGTTAGAAAAACAAACTCAAGATGTGCTGCTTCCCACATTCTTTGAATACTAGAAGCAGTTATACATTGCTATTTTCTGAGACCCAGGTGGATCCTTCCTAGAGACACAGAACCTTCCATATAGCATGGCCACAGATTCTCTATATATCATTGGCACAGATCCCTGCACATTCCACAGACATACAACCTTCCACAGACACAGAACCTTCCACATTTCACAAAATCAGAACATTCCACATTCCACAGACAAAAAATCCTCCACGTTCCATGGAAACAGAAGAGCCACACAGCGCAGAGTAGCCCACCAAATTATTCACACAATTCTATTTCTACATAGTATCTTTTGTTGAAACTATAAACTGAATCTCAACTGATGATTAATATCAACTGATGACTATTTTCCCATGCAAGAAAGACTATATATAGACTCAGTTACTCTTTTAAAAGTTGGAGGAGAAAAACTGTAATTCCTGACTGGCAAGTACTATACTTCCATCACTCACATTCCAAATCTCAATCAAAAATACATTTCTCATCCTCTGGTTCATCTTTCAATAGGCTTTACTGACTGCTCTATGTTAATCAAGTGCCTGAGCTACAGGCTTATTGAATTTCCATCCCCTTCACCTGTGTGTGTATTATGTGCCTAATTAGGGTAGGAACTATGGAGAAGTGCCGGTAGCACAGCATAGAGTCTATACAGTTTTCATATTTTTCCTCCAGGTAGAAGGTAGTATTTTATTCTTTGTATGTGAGGAGGAGAGGGGGGAATGTATGTTTGTACACATGTGTTGGATGCATGCAGCTATACACACAAAGGTAGGGGCCAGAAGACACTATTATCAACCTCAATTAAACTCTTTCATATGGCCTTGAAATAGACTCTCTCAATAAATTATATACCAGTTTCCCTAGTTGGCCAGTGAGCTACCAAGATCTGCCCGTCCCCACTGTTCAAAGCTGAGGTTACAAGTACACACAGCTATGTACCACTTCATTTTTTTTTTTTTAATTTTCGTATGTGGATGTAGGGTATTCAAACTCGGGTCCTCTTGGTTTTTGAACAAGCATTTGTATTCACTGAGTTAACCCCCAAGGGTTTACTTTTAAATATTTTGTAAAAGTAGGCATAAGGAAAGCAACGTGGAAAGAAAAAATAGAACACTATTCAAATTGTAAGATATGTATATATTTCATGAGACACAAAACCAAAACAATAACTTTTCAAAATCATTCTTGAATATTTTCTATGAGACAAGAAATAAAAGATGACAAAAGGGAAAAAATAGCACAAAATAAATAAAATTCAGAGATTCTTTAACTGATTGATTCTAGTGTTCTAGTAACGAAAAAATAATTATTTCAATGGCCAGCACCTAGGGGTAATGATGTATTCACAAATAAGAAAAAGATTAAATCTCAATCAAATAAAACCTCTCCATTTACTGATTTCAGCTGTTAAGTAATGTGCTTTCATATCTTCTTAAAAGAAGAAACTAAAAGAAAATTGCTATTATTAATAATTAAATTGAGACTAAAGTTTTAGCCTTGATGACACATAGCTATTAGTTGTTAATAGAAACAAACTTGCCATCAATGCTGCCTATAAGAAATGCAATTAAAAACCATCAGAGCCATCAAGACACTAAGTGTGTATGGAATATAAATGGACCACAAAGATTTACAAGGAAATTGTTTTACAGAGGCAGTCTAGTGGCATATAAACTATCAAAACTCTACCTTTAAATGACTTCGAAGTTTTGTCAGAACCCTAAGATGGAATTAATTCCATGCAAATTAATCCAAAGCTTCTATTTTGTGTCATAACTTTGAGAACAGACAACTGAATATGAAGGAATTTTTTAATTAAAACATTTGCAACAATCAAAGCATTAATTATTGTTGGGATCATGCTAAGAATTATTAAAACCATCCTAGTGTGCCAATCATAAGTCCACAGATGATGCAACTGTCAGTTAGGGATCCATGACTTTTAGGTTTTCACCAGGAATTTTCTGGAATGAGACATACAAGCATGATCACACATTAGTGTTTATTCCTCCAAATAATTTTATTTTAACTGAAAACAACACCCTTCAGGAAATGCAATACTAACATGACCTTTTCTTAAAGTTTGTGGTGTGGTGGTTTGAATGCAAATAGCCCCATAAGCTCACAGTGTAGCACTATTAGGAGGCATAGCTTTGTTGGAGTAGGTATGTCACTGTGAGGTGTGTACTTGTGGGAGGTATGTTGGAGTAGGTATGTACTTGTGGGAGGTAGTGTGTCACTGTGATGGCAGGCTTTGAGGTCTCCTATGCTCAAGATATGCCTGGTGTCTCAAACTACTTAACTTTTGCCTGTGAGTCAAGATGTAGGACTCTCAGCTCCTTCTCTAACATCATGTCTGCCTATATGTCAGCATGTTGTGCCATGTTGATAATGGACTAAACATCAGAACATCAGCCATCCCCATCAAATGTTTTTCCTTTGTAAGTGTTGCCATGGTCATGGTGTCTCTTCACAGCAAGAGAAACCTTAACTAAGATGAAGTTTCAATTTCTGTGATAAAACACCATGACCAATAGCAACTTGTGGAGGAAAATATTTATTTTGCTTGCACTTCCCCATCACTGTTCAGCATAGAGTGAAGTCAATGTAGAAACTCAAAATAGGAAGCTGAGGGCAGAAATGGATATAAAGAGTTTCTGAGGTGTTGCTTACTGGCTTGCTCACTATGGCTTATTTATCCTGCTTTATAATAACACCAGGACTGCAGTCCAGGAGTGCCTCTACCCACAGTGGACTGGTTACTCTCAAATCAATCATAAATCAAGAAAATGCACCACAGGCTTACCCACATGCTAGTCTGGTGGGGGAATCTCCTCAATTGAGGTTCCCTCTTCCAAAATGACTCTAGCTTGTGTTCAAGTGACATAAAACTAGCAAACACAGCCTCTAACAGAATAATGATTCACAAGAGATTTTTTTTCATGAAATTCCCCAGTTGTAGGATGGCAGACTTAAAGCTGAAAGGTAGAAAGGAAAGAGATGTGGTATAATAGGTTTCTAGGCCATTGTTACAAAATACAATTCAACAAACAAAAGTCATGTTCCTCTTTCTGGAAGTCCAAAATTTGAAGTTGCTATATTTGCTTTCTCTTTATCATTATTTTGAAGTACACCATCTCACTGGATGCTCACATTAGACTTTTCTCTGTTATGTGCATATCCTGAATCCCTTCCACATGGTGTCATATTCTTCTTTGAAAAATCACTGGTTGGGTTAGTTACATTTGTTGCTGTGATAAATCATGATCACCACCGAAACATCTTATAAAAGGCAAAGGTTTGTTTGAGGCTTATAGTTCCAGAGGGAAAGTCCCTAAAGGCAACAGGAGCATGGCAGAAAGCAGACAAAGCAGGAAGCTGAGAGACACAAACACAAAGCAGAGAGAGTAAACTGAAAGTGGAATGCAGTTATGACTCTGAAAGACCACCCTCGGTGATGTACTTTATCCAGCAAGGCTGTACTACCTCCCCAGACAGTGCCACAAATTTAGAACCAAGTATTGAAATAACCGAATCCATTGGGTTATCATCTCACATTGAAACCACAACATTGGTTAGATTGGATTAAGACCTACCTTCATTTAATTTATTTTAAGTTAATTGCTACTTGAAAAGTCCTACCTCCATTATAGTCACTTTGGGGTACTGGAGATAGTAGCTTCAAAACCTGAAGGAATGCATATGAGGCTACAAAGAGTTGTGTGTGGATATAGTAGCATAATTTCATGCATGAAAAGGCAGAAAATGCCAGGCGGTGGTGGCACACGCTTTTAATGCCAGCACTTGGGAGGCAGAGTGTCTCTCAGCTTCCTGCAACAAATGTAACTAACCCAACCAGTGATTTTTCAAAGAAGAATATCCCCATTAAAATCCCAACACAATTCTTCACAGACCTTGAAAGAACAATTCTCAACTTTATATGGAGAAACAAAAGACCCAGGATAGCCAAATCATCCCTATACAATAAAGGAACTTCTGGAGGCATCACCATCCCTGACTTCAAACTCTATTACAGAGCTATAGTCGTGAAAACAGTTTGGTATTGGCACAAAAATAGACTGGTACTGATGGAATAGAATTGAAAACCCTGATATTACACCACACACCTATGAACACCTGATTTTTGACAAATAATCCAAATTTATACGATGGAACAAAGAGAACATCTTCAACAAATGGTGCTGGCATAACTGGGTGCAGACATGAAGAAGACTGCAGTTAGACCCAAGCCTATCACCTTGCACAAAACTTAACTCAAAATGGATCAAAGATCTCAACATAAATCCAGCTACACTGAACCTATTAGAAGACAAAGTGGGAAATACCCTTGAATCAATCGGTACAGGAGACTGCTTCCTGAACATTACACCAGTAGCACAGACACTGAGGTCAACAATTGATAAATGGGACCTCCTGAAACTGAGAAACTGTAAGGCAAAGGAGACAGTCAGCAAGACAAAACGGCAGCCCACAGACTGGGAAAAGATATTCACCAACCCCACATCTGACAGAGGGCTGATCTCCAAAATATACAAAGGACTCAAGAAGCTAGTCCCCCAAACACCAAACAACACAATTAAAAAGTGGGGTACAGAACTAAATAGACAATTCTCAATAGAGGAATCTAAAATGACTGAAAGACACATGAGAAAGTGTTCAACATCCTTAGTCATCAGGGAAATGCAAATCAAAACAACTTTGAGACACCATCTTATTCCTGTCAGAATGGCTAAAATCGAAAATACCAATGACAGTTTATGCTGGAGAGGATGCGGAGAAAGAGGAACACTCCTCCATTGCTGGTGGGAGTGCCAACTTGTACAGCCACTGTGGAAATCAGTATGGCGACTCCTCAAGAAAATGGAATGAGTCTACCACAAGATCCAGCAATTCCACTCCTAGGCATATACACAAAAGAAGCACATTCATATAACAAGGACATTTGTTCAACCATGTTCATAGCAGTATTATTTGTAATAGCCAAAAAATGGAAGCAGCCTAGATGCCCCTCAACCTAAGAATGGATAGAGAAAATGTGGTACATTTACACAATGGAGTACTACTCAGCAGAAAAAAACAATGGAATCTTGAAATTTGCAGGAAAATGGATGGAACTCGAGGAAACCATTCTGAGCGAGGTAACCCAATCACAAAAAGACAAACATGATATGTACTCACTCATATGTGGACCTGCTTTATGATACACAGTACTGACCATGCTTTATCAGAGCTGTTTTTAACGATGTTGCTCAGAATGGTTTCCTCCCTGATGATTACTGAGAAACTAATTTAAAAAAAAAAATGGTCCCAAGTACCGCAAGAGTAACAGAACTGTGCTTTCTTCTGGGATTTTGCTTTTTACTTTTTTATGTTGTTGTTTGTTTTTTTGGTTTTGTTTGTTTTTTGTTTTTTTTAAAAAATGGAGGAGTGTGCTGGATGTCTCTACAATTTTGTTCAAAGGACTACAGAACCTGGAAAAGCTGTTGCTGCTATTGATGCATAACATATTGCCATTATTGCTCTTTTTATATAAATATAAATATATACATATATATATATAAGCTAAAAAAATAAAAATAAAAAATAACCATTCAAATATATATTAAAATAAAACAATTACAGAAGCATAAAAGTTTATACAACAGTTAGGTGACCCGAAAGCCTTTAGTCAACAGTCATCATGATGTCCAACTAGCAACTTTAGACAATTGCCAATTATGTTTCATCTTCTTGCCAAAAGGAAGCAGAAATAATCTTGAATCATATAAATGGATGTAAAAACATAAAAATCTTATAATATCTGTTCATAATAAAGCAGAAACAAGGAATAGTTTGGAAACATTTCAACTTGACAAAGAGTATCTACATTCCCCATGCGTACTTCTCTCTACAGAACACCTCTAAGTCTTCTTCATTTAAGTAAAGGACACAGCAAGGATACATCTTCTCTCCCCATTGCTTTTCCACTTCACATGCAAGTACTAGTTCTGAAATAATATAATAAATGAAATTAAAGACATATTGATTATGAAGAAGGAAATGAAACTGTTGCCACTGACAGATGATGTGTAATTGTCTACATAGGAAAGTCAAAAGAACCAATGTAAAACTCCCTGGAACTGCTAGGATTTGTGGAGAGGCTGTAGAATAAAGGTTAATACAAAAATCTCAATATTTTACTATTTAGATTCCAGTAATGAGCAAACAGAACCCATGATTTTAGATGTAACCTTTATGTCATCTCCACAAATGAAATATGTAGATACCAGAATTAGAAAATTGTACTAATTCTGTAGAGAGAAAGCTACAAACCCAATGGAAAAAAGAAGTAAATTAATAACAACATATTTTAACTTCACAGATAGAAAAGTAAAATTTATTGTCAAGAGTACTATTTTAACCCAGGTTCAAGTATCTATACAAGTGAAATCAAAATCCCAGAAATTTTAATTGTAAGTATTTTCAAATTCAAAAGTTTATAGAATTTAAGCAAAAGGATCAGAGTTTCTAGTACTATATTGAGGTCTTCTCCTTCAATATGCCAGGAAGACTCATACTTGCCAACTTCTTATTATAAAGTTATAGTGAGCAAGATAGTGTAAGACTGACAAAACATACAAGTAGCTAAAAATGAAAAATATAATGAGCTTGTGCCTACATTCTTATAAATACAGTCAAACTCTGACAAAGGTGAAAAGTCAATGCAAAAAGAACAAAGGTGCTATAGTTAACAAATGGTTTAAGGCAATGGATACCCATATAGAATAAATAATATCAGACATCAATATTTTAAGGCTCACCAAAAGTTACTTCAAAATGTATCACTGACCCATTGACCTTGGGTTTGTTGATGGTACAGTGCAAAAAAGAAAGAGCTGATTTGTTGTTGGACTTATTTATAATTTAATTTGTATGATAAAAAACATATAAAAAGGATGAGTAAAATAATCGACAGATATGAATAGGATATTTTATAGCTGGGATACCAGCATGGGACTGATCCATACCCCAGGAACGTGGGTTTCAATGAGGAGACCTCAGAATTTATGGGACCTCCTGTAGTAGTTCAGTACTTATCCCTAGCATAGGTGTGGACTTTGGGAGCCCAATCCACATAGAGGGATACTCCGTGTCAAGACACATGGGTGTGGGGGAAGGGGGTGGGCCTAGGCCCTATCCCAAAGGATATGATAGATTCTGATGACCCCCTATGGAAGGCCTCACCCTCCCTGGGGAGCAGAAAGGGTAGGTGATAGATAGGGTTTTAGTTGGGGAGGGTGGTACAGGAGGAGGGGAGGGAGTGGGAACTGGGAGCAACATGTAAAACAATCTTGTTTATAATTAAAATAAAAAGATGAAAAAGAAACAAAACAAAACAACAATAAAAGATATGTCTGATCAGGCAGTAGTAGTCCAAGCCATTAATCCAAGTACTAAGGAGGCAGAGGCAGGTGGATCTCTGTATGTTTGAAACTAGCTTACTCTACAGAGTGAGTTCCAGGACAGCCAGAGTTGCACAGAAAGTCCCTGTCTCAGAAAAAGAAAACAAAACAAACACACAAAAGAAACTAATGTTATATCTAATCTAAGTTTTCTGTCATTGTAAGAAAAATGACACCCTGAAATTTGTGGGCAAATAGAAAGAACTAGAAAAAAACATCCTGAGTGAGGTAGCCCAGACCCAGACAGACAAATATAGTCTGCACTCACACATAAGTGGATACCAGCAAAAAAGTGAAAGATATTCAGCCTACAATCCACAACCCCAGAGAAGTTAAAACCCTCTTCTAGAAACAGATGGAAGCAGATGCAGAAATACTTGACTAACCATTGGGCCGAGCTCCTGGACTACAATCAAGGTGAGGGAGGTACGATAATATGAACAAATAAGTCAACACCATGATGGGGAAACACACAGAATCAGCTGACCTGAGCTAGTGAGAAATCACTGACTCCGGTCTGACAAATGGGAACCATACTAGATTCCTTGAATATAGGTGACAGTAATGCAGCTGAGGCAATATATTGTTGGACCACTGGCAGTGGGTTCAAGTTCTAACTCTAATGCACAAACTGACTCCATTCTATATGGAGAGATCCCTTGCTTAGCCTAGGCAAGGGGGGTGGGCCTTGGTTCTGCCCCCATGAGGATAATGGGACAGACTTAGTAGACTCCCTGATGAGGCCTTACCCTCTCCAAGGAACAGATGGCAGTTGGGGTAGGGAGGAGTGGGGGAAGCAGGAGGAGAGGAGAGAACAGGGACTAGGTTTGGAATGTTAAAAAATAATTAATTAATTAATACAAACTCTAAAAAGAAGTTTTCTGGCAAACAATACAAGAACTGATAAAACAAAATAATGTGAAAATAAAAATGGCCTTCCATGGGGGGGGTCTTCAGAGTTCGTTATGTCCTTTAGGGATAGAGCCTAGACCCTCCCCCATGTGTCAAGGCTCAGGGAGTATTCCTCTATGTGAAATGGGATCCCAAAGTCCATTTCTATGCTAGGGATAAGTACTGATCTACTACAAGGGTCCCCATAGATTTCCAAGATCTCTTCACTGACACCCACGTTTGTGGCATCTGGATCAGTTCCATGCTGGTTTCCCAGCTATAAGTCTGGGGACCAAGAGCTTCCCCTTGTTCAGGTCAGCTGTTTCTGTGGGTTTCACCAGCCTGGTCTGGACCCCTTTGCTCACCACTTGTCCTTCTCTGCAGCTGGATTCCAGGTCAGGTCAGGGTTTAGCTATGAGTGTCTGGTTCTACTTCCACCAGCTGCTGGATGAAGGCTATAGGATGGCATATAAGTTAGTCGTCAATCTCATTATCAAGGGAGGGCATTTAAGAGCTTTCTCTCAGTTGCTTAGTTGGTGTCATCCTTGTAGATCTTCAGACATTTCCCTAGGGCCTGATTTCTCTTTAAAACTATAATGTCTCTCTCTATTATGGTATCTCTTATCTTGCTCTCTATTCTTCCCCCAACTCAACCTTCATTCTCCCTCCTGTCCTCCTCACCCATCCTCTTCTCCCCTTCTCATTCTCCTAGCTCCCTCTCCCCTCACCCCATGGTCCCAATATGCTCAAGAGATCTTGTCCCTTTCCCCTTCTCTGGGGACCATGCATGTCTCTCTTAGAGTCCTCCTTGTTCTTATCTTCTCTGGTGGTGTGGGTTGTAGGCTGGTAATCCTTTGCTCTATGTCTAGAATCCATATTTGAGTGAGTACCTACCCTGTTTGTCTTTTTGTGACTGGGTTACCTCACTCAGAATGGATTCTTCTAGTTCCCCCCATTTGCCTGCAAATTTCAAGATTACATTGCATTTTTTTTCCACTGAGTAGTATTCCATTGTGTAGATGTACCACATTTTCCCTATCCCTTGGGAGCAGAAAGGGTATGGGATAGGTAGAGTGTTAGTTAGGGGGCAGGGGAGGTGGGGAGGGAGAGGGAACTGGAATTTTATGTAAAGCAATCTTGTTTCTTCTAATGCAAATAAAAAATTTAAAAAATAATGAAGACGAATGGGACAAAAGTAACTAAGCATTTTATTAGCAATTATCTTCTGAAAGCATATACTATACTATACATACAGTAAATATAAATAAAACTGTTATTAAAAAAAAACACTGTAAGCTCCAGATCTTCAAAATGAAATAATGCAACAGACCTGGTGAAAGAAGACAAATCGACTGGAGAGGCACCATCGGCCTTGGGAAGAGGTTTATGTATCTTAGAAGATACATACAAAACAGGACCCACTGCTATTTCTGTCTGCACATATTCTATGAATAATGTAGCTTTTGCAATTGCATGTTAAAAGATATGCCTGTTAAACATATACTGAATGACAGAATACAAATCCAAAAGGGAAAAAAATAAACAATGAGATGAAAAATGTGCCAAAGATCCCATAAAGCCTTTCCAGTGATGTAAAGTAAATGTCAAATCTGCCTTACATGAATTCAATGAAGGAAATGAGAATCAAACAATGATGCAAGGCTTTGTCACTGGAAATTGCAAATATAGAAATTGGAGCAACAGGAATGTCCAATTATTATCCATGGGAATTTAAATTCCTAGTGATATCAGAAGCTGTACCCATGAAGTCTTGATGGGGAATGTACTGTGTGTGTTTATCTTATTGATTGTTAAATAAAATACTGTTTGGCCAATGAGACAGCAAGTAGATGGGACTAGGAGTCAAAGAGGATTCTGGGAAATGTAGTAGAGAAGTGCTGATCCAGGCAGGAAGTGACATAGCAAGGAGACTCACATTTAAGTGAAGGAGAAACAGGAAGGGTCCCTTTTCCCCTGCCTCCTCCAGCGGCAGGATGTTATCCACCAGCAAGGAGGGACGCCAATAAGGCATCCAATAAGATAAGTCTTATAAAATAAACAGATGTATGATAGTTAAGACTGAGCTAGAAGATGAGGAATCCTAGTCATTGGCCAAGCAGCTTTGAACCTAATACAAGTTTCTGTGTATTCATTTGGGCCTAACTCGGCAGGCGGCTGGTGTAAAGCTCACACGTGGCGGTGGGGCTCAGGCGGCATTTGGCGGAAAGATTTATCGTAACAAAGTCTCTACAACATGACTGCTCAAATGTGAGCTGAACAAGGATGATAGCCATGAACAGGCCAAACTGAACAGAAAAAAGCCCATGATGCCTCAGTCCTATACAAACTAACTTAGGTAACTGAGTATAGCTGGGAACAAGAGAAGTGACCCTTCACCAGGGAAAAGCTCAATAGTAGTTAGCCTAACAAAAATCAACTCCGAAATATACATACAGGTAACATATATGGACTTAAGCTATATTTAGGAATATATGTATATACATATACATGCAATAACAAGTAGTAAAAAAGAACAAAAAATTGAAGAAGACTGGGTAGGGGAGCGTGCAAGGGCTTGGAGGGAGGAAATGAAAAGGAGAAATGCTGTAAATAATTTTTAATCTCAAAAAAATAGTGTCTATAATTTTGAAGTCAACTTTGAAGCTTTCATCAAGGTAAGTATATACCATAAGGGCCAACAATAGCATACCTTATTATTTACATACTGGAGATGAAGACATGTTCACAGAAAAACTGAATGGACACTTAAAAAATTCTGCCTCATCATTGCCAAGCCTGGGAAGTAATCCAAATGTCCTTCATAATGTCATTGGTTTAATGTACCACATTTTCTTCATCCATTTTTCACTTCAGGGAAATCTATGTTGTTTCCAGGTTCTGGCTATTACAATAATGCTGCTATGAACATAGTTGAGAAAGGGTCCTTGTGGTATGATTGAGCAACCTTTGGGTATATGTCCAAGATTGGTATATCTGGGGCTTGGGTCAGGGGTGGTGATGTATGGTGAACATGATTGATCAGGATGGGTGGATTGAGGACAGGGCAGACAGGAGAATAATGAAAGAGATACCTTGATTGGGGGGCATTTCAGGGTTAGGGAAAAATCCGGTGCCAGGGAAACTCCCAGAAATCTACTGGGATGAACCCAACTAAGACTCCTAGCAACAGTGGATAGGATGCCTGAACTGGCTTTCTCCTGCAATCAGACTGGTGACTACCCTAATTGTCGTCAGAGATTATTCAAGCAGTTACTGATGGAAGCAGATGTAGAGATTCACAGCTAAGCACTGGGCTGGGCTCTGAGAGTCCTGCTGAAGAGACACAGAAAGAATTATATGAGCCAGGGTAAAGGGAATCCACAGAGACAGCTGTCCTGAGGTTCAGGGAGTTCAATGACTCTGGACAGACAGCTAGGGAGCCTGCATGAGACTGGACCTATGTCTTCTGCATATGTGACAGTTGAGTAGCTTTGTCTATGAGGCATACTGGTGGGATCAGGACCTTCCTTGGTGCTTAAGCTGGTATTTGGGAACCCATTCCCCATTCTGTGTTGCCCCAACATTGGTTCTGCCTCAACTTGATGTGCTATACTGTGTTGACTCCCTTGGAAAGCATACCCCCACTTAATGGAGAAGGCAGAGGTGTGGATGGAGGAGATAGAATGGGGGTAGGGAGGGATGGCAGAGAGGAGGGAGGGGAAATGTGTTCAGTATGAAAATAAATGAAAAAACCAATAAAAAGAAATTCCATGGATCAAAAGTTACCATGAAAAGCTAGGAAGATGACTCAATTGGTTAAAGGCATTTGTTGCCAGTTCTGAGGACCTATGTTTGATATCTGAGACCCACATGGTAAAAATGGAAAACCAAGTCCTTCAGGTTGTCTTCTGACCTGCAAACAAACATTTGCTATGGTATGTGCATACACCAGTAAGTACAATTAAAAGTTGGAAAAACACTTGAAATTTGCCATGTCAAACCAATTGTGGTGGAACATGCTTGTTACGCCATATAACTGATATAGTGTTTATTGTTTATTCCTAAAATGTTCTAAGACAAAGGCAAATAAAAATAATAGGTAATACAGATAGGTATAGCTTAAAGAAGAAAAAAAAAACTACTTTACAAAAGAGAACTGCTGTTCCCACCCAACACCCTATTCTACATGGTTTAGGTAATCGTAATCACATATCATGAGCAGAGTACACTGGTGTTCTATAAGACATTGCTGATATTCATGCTGTTTTATAACAAGTCTTCCCTGATCTGGGGGATTATATTCAAAACGTATAAAATGTGAAACAGGCCAAGGACATGCTCCATGAACATCCACATATATTAGATGACAATTTTTATTCCAATCAACTCTATCCATTTGCCTTCTAGTAGGAGCCTTATATTTTTAAGAATGCAATGCCAGTTCAGCAAGTAACTTTTGGTGGTAGCTTTCTTCTTTCTCCTGGACTAAAAATGCCCACTGCTTACTGCAGCCTTCGCACAGCTGTTTGGAAATAATATAGCTGCCTCTCCATGAACAAAAGAGCACTGTCTTTAAAGAAAATAAATAAATAATTTGAAACTCAAAAGTATTCTGTTCAATAAGAGCTACAACTGCAATAGATGTGCCACAGAGAATGGCTATTGATGCTGTTTCCTTTATTTGGCTTCTGAAGTCATAGAGACTCAAATTGTTAACTAATGTGAAAAACCATTCCTGCTGGCTTCAGTGCTTTTGTTGTATAAAATCTGACTGCTGTTTTAAAGTTCTTGATACCTCCTATTTAGTGAATTAAAAATGTAGTTTTCACATGATTTTTGTTCAATAAAATAAGTTCTCTCTCCTTCTCTTAATAACACCAAAGTTCAAATGTATTTATCTCTTTTTAATGAAAGTCCAAAGAATGCCAGACCTTGCACATTAAGCGACTGTAATCCCTAATCAGTTAACAATGATTCTATTGATACTTATATTAATGATGAGATAGTTAATTACTCCAGACATCTATTAAATACTGACATGGTTCAAATGCAGATCTTAACCTAAATCAGTATTTTCCTTGGGGCTCAACAGAGTTGGCTCTTAATAAGTGGGAAAAATTATTTTATTATGTCATAAGATGATATTATAGTGAGATACTAAATCAATTATGGCTGTATTTGTTCTATTCTCAATAAACCCATAACAAAATACCCAAATTCTAAGCAGTTAGGCCTTTGCCACTCTTCCTATGGAATTTTGAAAGTTAGGACACTGAAATAGCTAAATCTCTCTGTATTGATTAAGGCCTATATGAAATAGACATCCTGGAGTTGGGGAAATTTTTAGGTAAAGAGCAGAGAATTTCCTGGTATCTGAGCAATCAATTTCTAGCAGGGAATTCTTGAAAAGCCAGCTATATGAAGCATGTGATAGCATGTGGTTCTTCTGTTTACATCACATGGGCAAGCTGTTGTAATTTAAGAAAGGGGGCACGAGAGAGAAAGATACTATGAAAAGGGTTCAAACATAGTTTTTTTTTTTTTTTTTTAATTAGGGAAAGGGATTATAAAAAGGGGAAAGAAGAGGGGAGACCTGCCTCCAAGGACAGGAGAAGCAGGAGAGAGGAAAGAGGGGCGGGGACAGACAGACAGGGAGAGAAAGGGGGGAGGATGGGAGGTAGGTAGGGCCCTTCTAAAGGGGAGCATAGTGAATATGCACAGCTGGTGCTCTTAGTGGCTGCAGCTGAGCACGTATCCTGTCAGAACCCCAAGGATAGGTCAGTACAGACCAATACTAACACAAGCAGCACACCCAGCCTTTAAAGTAATTCTTTTGTACTAAGGAAATAAATGTTTCTGTGACAAAAGTAAAAGCACTAGGATTCTTAAATCCTGAAATTCCCTTTCAATGCCAAACATGAAGTATTTGAACAGAAGTGAAGAATTCAATCACAGTTATCAAGCCCTCTTAGTCCATTAATGATAGAGTTAGTTACAAAAGAATGCAAGCTTGCTGGTTGACTTGACTTGGCTCCCATCCCTCCTCTCTAAGAATATAAAAGTGTAGAAATGAAGGCACCAACAAAAGCAATATCTAAAGCAGGCCTGGTTCTAATAGCTGAATTAAAAAAAATAAAGTAAAAACAACTCTAATTTTCCTCGTTCAAGCTTTTGATTCCCTAGCTAGTTCTCTGTCATTATTATTCCTCATGAAATTATGTAAATAACAACAGTGATGTTGTGATCCAAATATAATGAACTACATATCAATTATAGTACATACCTTTGCATATGTGATAGTAAAAACTTTCCCACAATTTCAATAGTAACTGAAGCACATACCAAAGCTATTCACACTACTTTTCAACATAAGTAATACAGCTAAGAAGTTATTGAGCATTCTCAATCCTAAAGCACTTATTATGAGAAATCCAGTTCCCATCATTTTAGAGGGTGAGAATTTCCACAGTGTGGCTTCTCAGAGCTGGAGATGTTTTTAAGTTCAAGACTAAAAGGCTGAGAACCAGGAACATCAAAGCTATAATTCTTAGTAACGGGCTGAAGATGGATGCGTAGCTCACCTACCAGCCAGAATGGGTTGATTCTACCTTCAAAAACCTTCTTTATCAAGTGCTTTTTGAGGCATCCAGATGGATGGCACCCACACAGTGATATGGTAATTACATTAGTTTGGTATCCTGGGTCAGAGACTAACCAAACCAATGCAGTGTGCCCACACAGGTAGACTTAGAAATGTACAGTAAATGAACAAGTCAAGTTGACAAGTGAAATTAATCATCACCATGAGCTTCTAGGATTTGAATGCTTTTCTTTGTGTTTTTTGGTGATGCCATATGTCCGACTACCAGTGAGCTTACATTAGTGATTGTAAGAGGTTGTAAGACCCACTGTGCTGTTTAAGATAAAATCTAGGATTTTCTTGAGGCAGTCATTCAAGGGAATATTTAATCATCATTTTGATAATTACTTTCAAAAATAATTACTAAATCTGACAAACCAACAGTGTTCTTCAGAATGAAATGACTATTTGAAAAAGATACTACAAAACTATAAAAGTTTTGCTTGCTATATCTTAATTAAAATGATTGAAAATTCTTATAGCATAGGGAATGCACAGAGTTCTGAGGTCTACTTTACAAAGCAAAATGTATGGGCTAATCTTCTGTTTCATTGAGGTTCTAAATATCCAAGAAAAAGCCCATAAATACTATGTATTTTCAAAAAAATTTATTCATTTTATATCAACACAAACACACACACACACCACAACCACCACCACTATCACTACCACACCAATAATTATGAGCTCTCCAGCCATAATTTTTGTGGTGAGAAACTTTCAGACACATGATAAATTCTCATCTATTCCCCAAAAACTTAAGGTGTTTTCTTTGGCTAACTATTTTAATAATTAATTAATTCTAACAGTTTTTCAGATGTGCAATGGCTGTTAGTCCTTGTTGTCTCCTATCACCCTGTCATGCCTTCCTTCTTAGCACTCTGAAACCCTTCTTCCAACAAGTACCCCTCTTGCTTTCATAGCCTTTAAAAAACATCTTGTGTTTTGTGATGAGGCCACCAGTTCTCCTTTCCAGGTTCCTGGAAACTGTCATGAAAGTAACACTAAGAGTATTAACACTAAGACAGGGCAACCAGTCTACTTTGTGCATGAAAACATCCCAAGAATGCCAACATCAAGTGCAAATTAAGAGGTGCCACATCTTGGAAGCAGCAGCACAGTGACCTTGGACATGTCACATCAGTCAGCCAGCAGTCAAGATTACATCATTTATAGCACTTCTCCTTTCAAATACAGTCATGCCACCGGAGAGTGATGATGGCAAATACATCAAAGCATTCTAAGATATACAAATATATTTTAAGATGGTATGCATTTGAGCAAATTTATGGATAAAATACGAAAAGGCTATCAGTCAAGGTACTATCTAAGAATTCAATTTTCCCCAATATGAACGGCAGCTCATTCAAATCAATACTTATGACATTTCTTCTTTGTGTTTAACTTTTGGCTGCTATTACTTTAACTATCTATTACGTAATTTATTACTTGACTATATATATGATTATATATATATGTCTCATTCTTATTGTTCTCTTTCTAAATATTGTTGAAGCTTTTGAAGATGAACAATACACTGCATAGGCAGAGAGTAAGGCTGAGCTTTTCTTTTGGAAAATCACTGTCCTATGGAATAGGGATTAGAAGTAGAATACATAGACCAGAAACCAAACACACACCCCTTCACAAAGGCCAAAGATATTAAAATCTCTGTCCTAACTACTTTGAGAAACAGGTAAATCCACAATACAACAGAGATATTACAAAATAATTCTACTGAGAGAAATGTTGAGTTAATTAAATTTCTGCAAAAGTGTTTAAATATTTCTGATTTTGTGTGTGACATTAATAAGTATCATACAGCAAACACTGCTGTGAATTTACATGTATATCCTACTTGTCTGCAGAAGAAAAACTTATTGTTCAAATCCTCTGAAACATATTTATAATGTTCTGAAGAAAATATAAAACTGAAAATCACAATACATGCATTGCCTTTCCCAACGACAT
This sequence comes from Cricetulus griseus, assembly GCF_003668045.3. NCBI lineage: Eukaryota > Metazoa > Chordata > Mammalia > Rodentia > Cricetidae > Cricetulus > Cricetulus griseus. The sequence goes on from NC_048598.1 coordinate 112,344,080, forward strand.
TTTATGGCATTCAGGCTTCATCTTTAACCCCAAGCATGTCAACAGTAATGAAAGTGTCATATAGCTTGCTAGAGTATATTATTAAAAAGCCAAAATATAAATCAGAGGAGGTTTGAATATTGCTCTAGAATTTACTGGCTGTAAGCTGTGTCTCATATTACTCATCAAAATTGAAAAAGTCATACTTATTCTCACAGGAAATTAAGGAGACTTGAATTGACTTAATGTAAGTTATTTTAACTTACAAGGCAGTTATATAAAAGGGAGCAGATTAAATTCCACTTTCAGAGGAAGCTGGGGCAGAAATGGAGGTAGCTAAAGGGAAATAATGCAGTAATGAGATAACTTGAGGGTTGAATCATGATTCCTTAGTAGCTCCTTTGTATTAGGTCTTTTTAGATTCTGATATTAGAGTCAGTAGTAGGAGGTCAGGCTTGGTGGCCCTGTCTTTAGGTCAGGAAGATAGAAAATTAAGCAGTCAGAGCAGGTTGTATTTCCCCAGGATACCTCTGGCAAATAGCTCACAATCATTTCCTAAGGAGTTCCCAGAGTGGATGCCTAGCTCACACTGTCAGAACAAATAAGTAAATGGTGACATTGAAATCTTAGCACTGGAGATGGGTGGATGTCTGGGGCTGACTGGCCAGCCAGTCTATCCTACTAGGGAATTTCCAGGCAAATTTGAGGCCCTCACTCAAAAGAACCTGTGGATAGAACCTTAAGAGGAGACTAGGGTTGTCTTCTGGCCTCTGTGTGCACTAGCACATATGTGCACATTTACTAGAAAACAGGCTACATGAACACACCCACATGTACATACACACAAAATAATGCCATAATAATTCACTTAGAGTACTGATGTATAATTCACAGATATTTTAAAATTCTTCTGGTGACAGAAAGTCACATAAAGAAAATATTTTCCAGTATATTAATCATTGTAGGATAACATTCATGATAATGAAATAACCAAATTAACATATGAAAAAGAATGACAATATTTTAATTATTGAAGTTACAAAAATATTCCTACACAGGTATATCTTTCAATAATCCAAAGTCACAGAAATAATTAGTAACGATATTGTCTGAAAAAAATGTAAAAATACCAAAATTATTAAATAAGCCCATAGGGATTTCATATCTGAAAAAACTCAATATGTATTAAAATACTGCAAAATATAGTTCATAAAACTGCAATAGGGTGATCACTTCAGGTAATTATGAATTTGTCTAGCAGAATGTTCACTTTAGAAGATATCAATATCTCTGACTTTACATTGCTGTAATTATTACTTTTCTCCAAACCTTGTAACAACTACATGACCTGACATAATTCAGAATTTTCCATGGAATGGAGTACTTTCTATCACATGGAGAAAAGAAGTGCCAGTAGAATTCCTTATAGTGGCAAAAACTAAGGGGAGGCAGAAAAGTCAAGTTGAGGACAGCACCTATATTGGCTAGGTAATGTACTGTGAAACTAATTTAACACTAATTTCCTTTTCTCAGCAAACCTGTGAAAGTGACTGTAATGGCGCATTTTGATGTGAAGGGGTCGTCCAAGTCTCAAAAGGAAGTAGTATTTATTCAAACCAGGATGGCAAATGGATATGAGTTGCATGGAACAATCTCTACAATTGAGTCCTCACTGACTCACTTCCACATGCTCGCAAGAAATGAGACTTACATGAAGTCAACCTGGTGTGATTTCAAGTGGATATACTGGATTCCATTGGAGAAAAGTAAGTTTTATAAATATAACCAAAATTTATGATACAAAAATAAAAAGAAAACTTTGTAAATGAACATTACTGGGTTCAACAAATTCATAATTCCATGAGGAGTCAGACATAGGCAGCATGAAACTGACTGAAATAAAACACACACACACACACACACACACACACACACACACACACACACACACACACAGGCCAGAAGTTTTAAAAGTACATTAAATGAAGCAAGGTAATTTTTTTTAAATTCGCATGTAACATTTAAGGTCTTCCCCTCCTACTCCCCCTTCTCCTCTGTCTTCTTCAAACTGATATAGTAAAATTCCAAGCCTCTTCTAGAAACCTGCCTAGGTGTGACTACTCTTCTAGTGCTATCTCCTCATGCATCCTTGTTCTCTCATGGAATGTGTAGTTCATTTGTGGGTTAGCTTGTGTCTTACTTCATCATAATTATGCAGACTATATCAAGAACAAGGGTTCAGAGATCACTGTTACATCATGTAGTACATTGTGAATTCCAAGGCACATCTACTGAACAAAAGGAAACAACATCAAACTTTTTAGTTAAAAATAAATCTAAATCTATAACCTCATGGCTGGCTTATTTTATTGCTTTTAAGAATGTAAATTTGTGCTTTTATGATAATTAGGGAGTATTGCAAAGCATAACTTCACAAAATGGTGTACAACAACATTATATTCTATGTACATTAAATAAGTGAATTTTTCAATACAGATTGAAGAATTGTCTCTTGACTCAATAACTTATAAAATAAGAATGAATAGATATCCTATGGAGAGTAGGTATAATTACTAAGTCAAGAAAACTGTGACATACTGTTACTGTGAAAATTTGCATTTCTCATTAGATGACAAAGCATTTACTTTAAAGCATGACAATAACAGTACCTTAAAGTACTGTTTGTGTTTAAACACAATTTGTTAAATTTAACGAAAATAAAAGAGTATATGTTTTCTAAATCTATTACTTTATCATGTGGCACTTAATTAATGAAACTTTAATTAATGTGAAGTTTATGCATCCCATAATTTTATTTGTGTCAGATTTGGAGCTGCATAGGAAGTTTGGAGGGAAGAAAGGTGAGTGGGAAAATAAGATAATTTTACTTTAATTTCAAAAGATTAAAAAACTTTAAAAGTTATATAAAAATCTTTAAAAGGCTCTAAAATGACAAAGAGTGATTATTTTTACCCTGATCCCAGTAACTTCAGCAAATCCTTACTTAGAGCTATTACATAGTCTATTTAATTCTAAATAGACTTGATAATTAAGGATACAAACTGCTATTTATGGAATACCATTAAATAATGTCATAAAATAAAGATTATATCCAACAGAGAAAACAAAATGGAAGGGTAAGAAGCTAAGTGACTGATTAGAAGTAATTAGAGATTAGAGATAAAGCAACAGAAAAGCAAAGAAAAGTCACCAGTCATGGCATATAGCAATAGGCATATTTGAACACAAACATATCACAAACTATACTAAATGTACATGTTTCTACATCAGAGTCAAATATGAGAAAAGATACTGAGTACCAATTGGGACTGAACAGTATATTATATACGAAGAGATACACTTTAAAATTAAACAAACACATAACTTGTAAGTAAAAAACAATTGTTGCATTAATAAACATAGTTAAGCCAATTTGATTATATTAATACCATAAAAAGTAGATTATGGAGCATCAGTCTTTACCAAGGATTAAAAGGGTTATTAAACCATGATAAATTAGAGAGTTTGAAATAAAATGTAATGATTTTAACATTTATACAGATAAAAATATGTAATGCAAATCCATAATTACGTATTGATCTAAAGGGAATTGGAGCAACACTACCTATTATGGAGAATTACACTGAAATAAATTCATGTTATATACACTTTTCATGTCTTTAGGTCAAACTAAATGATGGTTTCTAGGGTAAGTTACAATAGATTTTACAGCAGACATTACATAGAATATTGACTGGCTCTATCTGGCCTATGTGAAACTCAATTAGCATTTTTGTTATATGTCTATAAAATCACACAAATATTTGTAATTAAAAGGGAAATATTAGTAGACTGAAGTGACTATATTACAAAAGATGAAATAACTAAATTTTAGGTTTTAAAACACAGATGTTACAACAAATTACATTTCTGAGTAATAGCTGAACTATGAGAAGTCCAACCATCAAATATAATGGATTTTGTGGCCAGCATATCAGTGGAGAAACTCCACTTGCCCCTTGAAAAGTGTCACTATGGTCAGAGGTTGAGAATACCAGAGAAAACCCAACTCTTGCTGATCCTGGAAGAGCACTTCGAAGGAATGCACATAGCAAAAGTTATATCAATTTCTACCTAAACAATTACTTGAGCTATCCATTTGAAACCTGAAATCCATGGGATTGTTTGTTTGCTAATTTTACAGGGTATTCAGAATCAATGTTGTTAAAGTACATCCAAAGATTTTATAGGAGTGAGTGTCCAAATCAGATGAAACTCTAAACAGAGACGGGAATCTATGTGTTGCTCATTAGAATGTGTGTTTCTCCCTTTGATTTTTTTGAATAAATATTTAAGCAGAAAACTGGTTCCACAAATAGTATATGAATACCACTCAGACAGCTTATCAAGTGTTTGGCCAAACTGATACCTTCAGAGAACATAGCAAAGAACAGTTTGTCTGTCTCCTCCCTATAACACGTTCACCATTGCACCTAAGTAAGATTTCTTACTGTGCCATCTGTGGTTGTATGAACATATAAAACAAAGTATCAAAAAGAAAAGGAAATGTTGCTTCTTTCTTCATGTAAAAGAACATATATCATTGAAAAGCAAAAGAAACATGGTATTTACCACCATGATATAAAGTGGGAGAAGACATTATTAAAATGTACAAAAGATTATGAACAATTGGATTTACTTAGGAAGATCCAGAGACTGAGAAAGCAAACAAACAAATGTAGGAGGGTGTTGAGTTTTATTTTGGTTTTGTTTGGGTGTTTTGTTATTACTGTTTTTGTTTTCCTGCTCAGTCTGTTTTTAAGATAGATTGAAAATTTTGAATACACAAAGTTCATCACATCACCTTCAATGTAATCAATTTCATTAGGCTGTGAATTTCAGGTTGAAATAACTTCTAAATGTTTCATCTTAGAGCAAACATACTTAAAAATCTTCTCCAGTATCTTGTCTGTACTTTGCATGCTCTGAACATGTCTGGTTATGTTCTTTTGTGCCACTGTGAAGTACTAAGTTCTTCTTTGATGTTTACAACCTTTCTATGATTTAAATTCAGTTAGTCAAATCTACAGAAGGGCAAGACCTTACTTATGTTAGCATACCTAACCTCTGGGGAATATCTGCTTTTGTATAATTATGCACAGACTTAATATTTATACACATATTTTGTGCCAGCAGGGAGGGGGCAAATGGATCTCTCACATGAATATTCAACAGCCAATTCTAGTAAGGCAAACACACAAACATCTTTTTGTGGATTTATAACACTGGGGTGTCTATATACTTTCCCTTCCTGTACTTTACTTGTTTAGAACTCATAAGACAGAGACCTAGGATAGAACTAAACCTGACTGGAGGGGAAAAAAATCTCAATGTAGCAATGCCTCACAATATTCTGCTATACTCATAGATCTGGGCCCCAGTTGTCATCAGAAAGGCTTCATCCAGCAACTTACAGAAACAGATGCACACACACACACAGTCAAACCCTAGGTAGACCATGGGGAATCCTGCAGAAAAGGGGGAGAAAGGAATGTAGAAGCCAGTGGGGTAAAGGATATCACAAAAAACACCACAGAATCAACTAACCTGGCCAATAGGGGTTCACAGAGACTGAAGCAACAACACACTAGTCCACATGGGACTGACCTAGGTGCTCTGCACATACTACAGTTAAATAGCTTTGTCTTCTTGTGGGACTATCTCTGAATCTTTTGTTGTCTTTTGAGCCCTACTCCTCATACTGAGTCACCTAACCCAGCCTTAATACATGGAGAGGTACTTAGTCTTACTGCAACTTGATATGCCTTGTTTGGAGTTTTTTGTTTTGTTTTGTTTTGTTTCGGTCTTTGATACCTATGGGAGGCCTGCCCTTTCCTGAACAGAAAGGGAGGAGTAGATTAGGTGGTGGGAACAGTGGGGAATGGAAGGGGGGCTGTGAGGAGAGAAGGGAGGGGAAACTATGGCCAGAATCTAAAATAAATAAATAACTATTAAAATAATTAGTAAGAAACTGCTAGAGCAGGCATTTATTATTTCAGATACCACACCAGTGTAATTTTTTAATCCAAATAACATAGGCTTCATTTTCTGTGGGTCAGTCCATACATAGCATATGTGTCAACACACACACACACACACACACACACACACAAGCACATACACACACACAATTCTAAGTGGCAAAGTGCATGGAGAGGAGTGATACTTCATTTACTTTATCTTTTTGGGTTATAAAGTTTGATACTTGTTGAACATAATTTTTACACTGTTTAAAACTTTTGCCCATACATGTAATGCATTTTAATCATATACGTCCAATATTCAAACCTCATTTCCTCTCTTATTCCCCTGCCACTTCCAACATTCTGAACTCTTTTTGTAATGTCACAGATTGATATATATTAAGGGAGTTGAAATGAAGTAGAAGAGTCAGTAGTGTTTATTGTATACTCAACTTTTCACCTGTTTTTCTTTATTAGTATACTTTTTAATCTGAGTCTGAGTATTTTATCTTGTGAAATAACTAAAAGGAAAAGATAAGTATTCTGCACCAAGTACTTAGTGCTAGTGATGGCATGAATCTTGGAGGAGAATCTACAACCATCCCTTTACTACACCAGCATAATCCCTAACAATCTAAATGTTTGCCCTCATGCCCACAGATACATGTACTCTGCATCCCTCATCAAGGAAACGTCTTTTTGCAACAGGTGCAGAGCATTACAAAAACAACACAAACAAAATGCAGAATTGTGAGGAGGGAGTAACAAGTATGAAGAGCAATGTGTGCTCTCTCTTTTGGAACAGCTCCCATAAACCAATGTCTTTCACAATATTCACTAGGGCCAGGCATATTCCTTAGAGAAACTATGGGAAGCTTTGAGATCAATCAACTTTAGTCTATTGATGGGAACATCAGCTTTGGCATCCACGAAAAACTCCTGTTAGGGAACTGGTTATAGCAAGGATTTCTTCTTTCTCAGTTTTGACAATAAGCTTCTACCTTTAAGATCAGAAAGAACAGAAATATACCGCTTTCCCTATCACTCTCCCCCCAAACGCTCTCTCTTTCTTTACCCTTCTCCATCCTCTCAAAACAACCATGTCTTTATTTAAGCAGTCACTTTGAAAAACACACTGGTTTCTCTGGCAATCATGAGACAGAGACACTTAGATTTCTTACTCTCACCATAGTTCTTATCCACTATCATGAAAAACTCTTTAAAATGTGCCCTCTCTATCATGATGAACTATTTTCCTTAAAGCCGTGATTCAAAAGTAAACTTTTCTTCCCTTAAGGCATTTCTAAATTCTGTCACAATGACAAGAAAGGTAATATAGATAAATTCACCGATATTATTTGTATATGTTTGCTACTTTATTCTATAGCTGAAATGCATTTTATTCATTGCTATTTGATCTCCAAGGTAGTAGTATTTTACCTGTATGAAACAAATACAAACATTTCTATATTCTGAAATTGTTACCCTATATCGAGGGTTATATAGTCTTTTTCAAACAATGTGTGGAGTCATAATAAATTTCCCTTACTAAAAATTAAGTAATAAAAATAACAATTTTAAATAATTTTAACAAGGTCTCACTACTTATCCCAATGCTTTCAAATATAACTTCCACTCACATTGAAAACTCATGCAGAAAAGAAAGAATCAGACTAGAAAAGACAAGAAAAATATTTATTATCTACATGTTAAAAATGTTTAAACTTTTTATAAGAATGGCAACTCTGTAGTTATGCTTTACATATATATATATATATATATATGCATATATATGTGTTATAATATCATGTTGAATATGTCACCCTCACTTTTGCCTCTCTTAGGAAATTAGATAGAGAAATGATTATACTGAAATTAGAGCATGTTAGAGTTAAAGGCTTCAAACAGACACTGTTATTGCCTGTTGGATGGTCATGAGGCTGTGTTATAAAACTTCTGATATAATTTTTTTCCAATAATTGACTTTTGTTCCTTCAGAAATCTGTGACTCTTTGCAGAATCAAACATTGGACATTTCTAAGTAAAATCTTGATGTTCACAGAAGAGTGAGCTAGAAATTAACATCCCAGAATTTACTTTAAAGATTTAGATCACCACACTTAACTTGTAAAATATTTATGCAAATCATGTTTGCAACGAGCTTTGTGAAGAACTTGTGTAATGCAACAATCTGGATAATAAAAGCTAACTATATCAAACACCTTGTCCTCAGGTCCTACAATTGACTGCTTCCTAAAATATAGAGCTTACTTAGCATTCCAGCCAAAGATGATCTCATCTTTGTCCACCAGTGTGCTGAGAATAGGGGTATGGTGACCTTGTATCATATGGACCAACAGCAAACTTGAGGGACAGCACATTGATAAACTACAGAGGCTAGTCTCTGCTAACATTGTGTGGAAGTCATGACCAGAACAACTTATCTTCAGGCTCTTAAATATATGAAATACATTGAATTCTCTTGTATTTAAGGTAATACCCATTAGGATTTTCTGCCATTTGCAGTTGAATCTTACATTTCCCTAGTATCTAATAACGCAACAATATTAAAAAACATCAATCACTGAGGGCTTTGTATATGCTTAATCAGTAAAGTGGTTGCTATGCAAGCATGAGGACCTAAGTTTGGATACAGAGCACCAGCATGAAACACAAGGCATAGTGGCATGACCCTCTAATCCTAGCACTGAGGAAGTAGATCCAAGAGGAATCCTAAATCTCACAGAATAACTAGTAATGCTGAAATGGCAAGATATACGCTTATTGAGAGAACAGCCTTACAAAATCAGCTAAGGCCATTGAGATAGCTCAGCAGAATCAGATACTGGACATCAAACATGACGGATTCAGTTTTATCCTGGAAGCCAAATGATTACAAAATAATAATAAAGAGATTTCATTCCACTTAATTGTTTTCTGACCTTCTCATAATATTCATGGAATGTGTGTATCCACATGTGTACACACACTCATTTACACTAGATAGAGATAGATGAGTGATAGATGGATGGATAGATAGATAGATAGATAGATAGATAGATAGATAGATAGATAGATTAGAATATAAGGTGGAGAGTGCTGAAGGAATGCATTCAATATTAATGTTGTCCTCTGCTCTGTGCATGTATTCACATTAACACATATACACACAGATAAAGGAATAAGGACATGATTACAGTGTAAGAAGTTGTTCAAAGGTAGGGCAATGGTAAAGAACCTATCTATTATACAAATTTTTCAATATATGCTGGTGTTCAATAAATAAAAATATATTATAACTGTGTTGTCTCAGATTTATATGTTCTATAAGTTAAGCTGTCATATTACTATGGCAGTTCATACATTTCCCCAAATCAAAGGGCTTGTATGGTTGACTCAAAATGTCCTATTCCTTTTTACAAGCTTAAATGCCTCATTGTCCTCCACACAAAAACTCCAAAGTTTGTTACTAATGGGAAAAACAATCTTATAGGACCTCAAAACCACACCTATCTTTGGATGTTCTTCCCATCCAATATTATCTCTGGAAAGTTATATCTACTGTGTCTTCTTTTTTAGCTTATACTTGGAATGTGTTTCTATAAAGACAGCTATCCTCCAACTTTACAACCTCTTATTAGTCTGACTTACTTCCATCTCATGGTGACCCAGAAAATATTGTGTTGTTGTAAGATGCATAATTTAGGCTAACTTTAGTATCAAAGAACAATTGCATCAGATGAGTTAGACAGAAAGAAAGATGTCATTTGGCTATTTTAAGGGATGTACAGATGGAACTTAATTTCCTGAAAAAAAAAGGGAGACAGTTTTCCAGTGTTGAGGTGAGCTAGTGGAAAATTCCTAGATGGTGGTCATCAGAAATTTGACCAATGTGATAAGCTCATCTGATTGGCCCTTAAGGGTATTTCATTTATACTTTTCAACAAATATAAGGACGCTGTCTGGTTTGAGTGATTACATTTTCAAATTATGTTTCCTACTTCCTTGAGGAATACATTGCATGGTTACAGTTGTTGGAAAGATCCCAGTAAAGATTTAAATCTCAAGGAGTGGATAAATTTATGATTACAAGTTCTCCAGGGTAAGTGCTCTATACACAGGTATGTCAAGGGCCAAGATTCAGGAAGAAATATGTCTAAAGTTCAGTGGAGTTAGAGGAAGATTAAGCCTGTGTTGGTTATGGTTTAGATTAAAAGAGTCCATAGATCTACTACCACTGAGAACAGGTCTTGCCCTTAGTCAAGGATACCTATAAGTGAAAATGATGTCATCATATCACATAAAAGTTATGGTTTCTAGGATTCTTGCCAGAAATAGCAATGGCAAAAGGCCTAGTTGGTGGTGACCCTGTTCCTATCATTTAAGATCCTTTCTAATATAAGATTAATTTTATACTGTGCTACAGCCCTTTTTAAACAGAACAGTTAAACTACTATGGAAAATCTACATCTACAAGTTTCGTGTCAGTGAGAAATATATACAATCATTAAGGTCTTAAAAGCCACATCCATTGTCTTCAGTGCTTCATGTTCTACATAAGAAAGAACAATGGGAGTCCAGACAAGTCATCTAGATAGCATGTCTCATGCTAAATTTACATGCTCTCACATCAAACCCATTTGCTTTACTTTTTGGAGACCCAGCAAAATAAGAACAGGAATGATTTTAATAACTTCATCAGAAAAAAGAAGGAAAACAACTTTACTCTTCTAGTTACCTAAATATGTATTTGGAGGTGGTAGAGGAAAAGATTATCCTTACTTTCCATTCTGCTTGCAACTCTTGGATAACCAAGCTAAAATGCTCAGTTAAGAGATGTGAAGGAATGATAGAACTTTGTGTCTTACTCATAAATATTTGTTTGTTACTCTTTGTAAATTGAATATAGTCTTGCTGGTTCTGTTTAAGCTTAATTCCAGCACCTGGGACTTATCTGGTATAAGCTTATCATGTTCTTTTTACAAAAGCCCACCAGGGGAATATAACTTCACAAAGAGAGGAGGAAGCTCAGTACTGCAAACAAAGCATACCGGCATGGTTTTGGCCTCAGATCAGCTCCAATTTCCCAAGGGTGGTGGCAATGGAGCCATGACTACAGAAAAAGTCCCATACTGATTTGAGGAGTTCTGCCATATATATGAATGAAATCAGGTGAAACTATTATTCTTGATCTCACTACAGGAAAGCACTTTAAGAAAAGTCAGTATCAAAGCAGAGTTAGAGTTTATTCAGGGAATATTTTAACATAGATATAGGCACAGGGATTGATAGAAAGAAGAAACTACCAGGGAAGGAACAGATACAAGCAAAACTTTAGGGGCTTCACCAAAGAAAGCCAAGCTTCAGTCTTAAATGTGGATATATATATATATATATATATATATATATATATATATATATATGATTTTGAATATAATTTTGGTTAATTTAAGTTAAATCTTAAAAGGTTGTTAAGAAACTATTACCATCCAACCCTTTTTCTGGTTTTTGCTGAATGAGATCACAAGGCTGTAGAAGTGCCTTAGAGAGGATTGCAATCCCAAAAGGTGAAACCAATGTGTCACCAGGCTTTCTGAACAGAGCTGAAACATGTCTTTTACTGTAAATAGTCTTTCTTGTGATTTTATTAGAAAACTGAAAGGTTTGTATCTGGGAGAGGAGACAGGTCACATTCAAAGGTTTTATATGCTTAGGTCTTTAGTATGTCCATTGCATTAAAAAAATCTTATTTGAAACATCTTGGATGAAGAAATATTGTCTCTATTAAAGAAACATTCAAAATAAATGTTAGTTGTGCTGAAATGCTAAACTTCTGAGGACAAAACCCTAGAGTGAGAGGGTCCTTTCTATCGCCATGTCTCCTTCATTTTTGATGCCTTTTTCTCTAGCCTCACTTGCATTCCATCAAAAATCATATGAACCAAGATAAAGTGTAATCTACTTTTTTACAAAGGTCAGTGAAATTGAATGAGTATTTCTGTATTATGTTTTCATTCTCCAGTTATCATTCAATACTTTTTTCCAAGAAGATAAATTAAGGTTCTTTAAAATGTTTGCTGAGACCCCTCAGATTTTTTACAGAAAAAAATCCAAAATGTTGTTGATTCATCTCCTGCTCTAGCAATCTCCCTTAACCAAGAGTTGGATTTCTTAACCCAAGTCACATGGCATTCTGAGTGGGTTGTAAAATTTTACACCACCATGCACACGAGTCATCCTTCGGTCCTGTGTATTTACTTTGAATATACTACCCATGTGTATATCACTTTGTTGCTCTCTTGGCTATAAGACCAGATTTCCAGATGTCTGTCTCAGAAAGTATTGTCATATGAGTATTCAAAATGCCCTTGCATATCTCTTACTTCATTTCCTCTCATATACAGACATTGAATTATCTCACATAATTACATTGATGGCAAGAAGATCCCGAGAGAACACATTCACATGATTATGTTATTGCAATTTATTATATTTATTGTTGTCAATTTCTTACTGTACCTAATATACTCATTATTTTATCATAGTTATATGTCCTACTTAGTTTTCACTGTCAACTTGACACTGACTAGAGTCACCTGAGAAGGGAGCATGAATCAAGGGATTGACAAGATCAGATTGGCCTATGGGCAAGCCTGTGGAGGCTTGTCTCAATTGTCAATTGATTTAGCAGGGCCTATATCACTATGGGAATAAAGAATTTCTAGAAAACTATCACTTGGATGTCTAAGAAAGCTGGTTAAACATGAATTTGTTTTTATGGTTTCTGCATTTGAGTATCTTTTTGAGTTCCTGCACTGCTTCCTTGAGTGATGAACCATAACCTGTAGCCTGAAATCAATTCCTTTCCCTCATAAGTTGTCTTTGGTCATGATATTTGTCACAGCAGCAGAAAGGAAACCATGGCAGTGGAAAAGTATGAAATATACAGTACATATAAGGGTTAATACTATTTGTAGCTTCATGGACACCAATTGTACTTTCAGCAGAGAGATGCTATGAGTGTGGCCCAACAAAAAAATATAAAATCACTTAAAACATGAAGAGATTTTTTTCTATGATTTTTTTTTTAAAATTAATTGTGCAGTTCTCAGGTGTGAACTCTAGACAAGACTACATGACCCTACAATGTCAAAATTATAGGCACATCAGAGAAGGTTTTAAGTTGTATTCTGCAGAAACAAGGAAACACTATAGTGCGTGAGAAAACTTACATGCTCTCAAAGTTAAATGAGACTCATGAAGACTTGAGAATTCATTGATTATGAAAGTAAAGAATTACCCTGTTCTTCCTTCCCCAATAACCAAAGAAGAACCCTAGTGCCTCAGTTCTAACTGATGAAGGGATATAAACCTGACAATACTTAGATAATTAACCACTCAGCATTCGTAGATTTTTGTCATAACACTAATGAAGAAACTTCAGAAGGCTGGAGAGAAATTGATAGCACAGTGTAGGTAAAATTCAATAATCAGAAACCAGATGTTCAGATTTATACATTCAACACTTGAACCAGAAGTAAAGTGTTTGGCTGCTGGTGCCCTTCTACCATTCTCAGCATATCTCTCCAGTTACTTTGTTTGCAATGGAAATTGCCAGAAATGCCATCTCTCTCCTATTCTTTCCTACAGTCTCTTTGAGTTCATATACCAGCTGTGTTCCTGTGCCTACTCTCCTTTAGCTCAAATCAAGCATTTTATTTCTCAAAAGCCAAAGGCTTCCATCACTAAGCAACCTTTTCTAAGTGTCCACAGAGTTCATGTTTTGTTCCATAACAGTTTTAGGAGGGACTTAATGGAAACTAAAGTACTTTCAACCCAACAACTTGAAACTTCACTATAGGTTCTCTCTTTTTTTTCTTTGGCTCCATGGAGGGAGAGGCCATGAGTTCCTGGCATACATTTATGAACAGTCAGGAACCTAGAGTGCAAACACCTTTGAAGCTATTGCTAACTGGTGAGAAAATGAGAGTTTTATAAAAAAAATTGCCCATTGTTCCCCGGGTAGGTAATTTCATGACATGCTTCACAATGCTACTTATGATGCCCTGAAGAATCTTTCATCAGTCAACCATCTTGATGAGAACTTGGAAACACATGCATGAACTGTCATTCCTTTCCTTCCACACTCTCCTTCCCATTCCAAATGATCACTCTCTGGGTGAATGTTATTTTTGGAGACCTTGGTCTCAGAATTTGCTCTCAGGATAACACTGCCCAAGAAGTAATGCAAAGGATGCAAATGCTTAATGATACCCATCCTATTGCTCTAGTTAAGTGCAATATGGAAAGATTGAGAACAAACAGTATTTTTGGTTAAGTAGGTAAGTAAATTGTATTGATTTATGTATTCTAGATTTATTCTAGTTTTAGTTACATGTGCCTGTGTGGGGTGGTATGCACTTGACAGTACAGGTGCAGTGTTCAGCATCAGGTGTCAGATTCCCTGGAGCTGGAGTTCCAGGTGGCTATGAGTACTAGGAATGAAACTTTGGTCTTCTGTGAGAGTAGTGCATACTCTCAATCACTGTCACATCTCTTCCATCCAGTTTTGACTGATTTTAACTATGTTGAGTTGTATTTTGCAAGAGTTTATCTACAGCAATTTTCTGGTATTTTAATTAGAAGTAAAGCTCTTTGAAAATGAAAATGCCTTTGTAATGCCATGCCATATGTCATAAAGTAAGAATCCTCCACTGTCCATTTGTGCCCTTTCTTTTCTGTCTGATCTCACACATAGACTAAATAAATACTGTGCCCAGCTACAAGACATGTACTATTTAAATGATTGTATTGTTTTATGTGCAGTTATGTCTTGCCTGCATGTGTGGCTGGTGCCACAAAGGCCACAAGAGAGTATCATGATCCCATAGAACTGGAGCTACAGCCATGTGTGAACCTCCATGTGGGTGAAGGGAATGGAATGCAGGTCCTTTGGAAGGAGCAGCCAGTACCTTTATCCATTAAGTCATCTGTCTAGCTCCAGAAAACACATTCTTTTTTGCCTTCTACTAGGCTAAATGTGGCTGGGAGGGGACATTCTAACCATTTGATATGAAACAGAAGAGGCACATGGCCTCCAGAGCTTCTCTTAAGTTGAAGCAAATACATGTATCCCAGAACTCCCTGCTGTTACTTCCAATTCCTGCCTGGGAAATGGTTTTGATTATAGGATTCTAGCAGCAATTTGAACAAGGGGGTGACTCTGGGAATGTATGTTTTAGGAACAGACAAGCAGAAGCTGGGAGAACTCTGGTCCTTCATGACATACAATAATCATCCAAGCTGTGAGTTTCACACTTCTAGAGTTACACACCAAAGAGAAGAAACAGTTTACTATTCTTTCAGCTACCTGTAACTTGGAATTTATCTATCACGTACATTAAAAAATAATCCCAACATTAAAATCCCATATACCAGGCATTTATTAAAGTGGTGGTCCCCATCAGAGTTAATCTTATTCCAATGGATGTTTGAATATTTGAGCACATTTTTCATTTGTTAGTTTTACCCGATGATTCAAGAGTATAGATAAGGCTAAATAAGCTACATTCCACAGAATAGCCCTTAAAACAAAGATTTTGTTTGCCAAAAATGTTACTATTGCTAAAAATTGAAAAATCTTACATGTATTTGAGTAGTGCTGCCCTCATACATATTGACTAATTATACAAGAATTTGCTCAGGTGATTCTTGGGGGAAAAAACCCACTTTAAATTCGCTTTGCTTTTGTTTTGGTTGTATCAGCTAAACCTTCCTCTTTTTCTCCTTCAGTACAACAGAGATACAGGAGCAATACCTACACCTTTCCCAGCACTGTCTAACCATGGGAACCCATCTGCACTCACTTAATTGTTTTTTGTTTATAGCTAAAGACATTTGCCATCAAGGGAAATGATGGAACATGCCTTCAATTATTCTGTCTGTATTTGTTAAGACTTCAAGATATATTCCATTCATTTTCTTATTAAAAATAAAAGATGCTCATCACAGAATGTTTAAAAATCATTATTATTGAGCAAAGAAGAGAAAATTATAATCATCCATAATCCCAACAGACAAGGAAAATCTATTAACTCTACAATCTATATGAATCCACATACTTCTCTGTGCACACATATTAAATTAGTATATAATTGATACCATATTCTACCTTTTTATAGCCAGTATATTTTTTCTCTATTTGGAAATGTTACCCATTTATACCACTAATTATCAATTTATCTTTCAAAAGAACAGACCACTGCTTTAAAATGGGAAAAATATTTTGTCACATTTCTCAGTACCAGAGTTATACACAGGTTCAAGCTTTGTTTACAAGGTGACTCAGTTCCATAAACACATACGGGAGTTTCCTCATAGAGTACTGTCCCTGTCTTGTTCATAGCATCATCTGTTGCCTAGGGTCCCAAACAATGTCCATCTCACTACTCTCAAACATACACTGACAATCATAGTAATGTATGTTTTGTGAGACATTTCATCACTCTTGAAAATCATGAAGAAAACAATATAACGGAGGAGAGATCTGCATTAGCTAATAATTTCTGAGCTTTCAATTGTTCAGGGCCAGCTCCAGTTCAGTTAAGCCCGTGACAGGGCAGAAACATCATGGAAGACCATGAGAGAAAAAACACATTCTCCTTGTGATAATCAGGAAGCAAACAAATAGCTAGGAAGAAGCCAAGGACAAGTTATACCCTAGATATAGGAGCCCATTTCCTCTAACTAGACCCCTGTTACGATAAATCTTTCTGCCAGCTGCCCGAGTTCTGCCCACCATGCCCGCCAAATAATACACAGAGAGTTATATTACTTTACAATGCTGCTGACCAATTGACTAGGATTTCTTATATGCTAGCTCAGTCTTAATTATCAACCATAATCATAAGACTTATAGAGGATGCTGGTGGTAAGCACCCTCTCTGGCTGGCAGCTCACATGGCGACTGCAGAGCAGAGAGCAAGAGAAAGAGCAAGAGCAAAGAGGAGGATTTCCTGTTTGTCCCTGCTTATATGTGAGTCTGCCTTCTATGTCACTTCCTGCCTGGATCTCTACCTCATTTCCCAGAATCCTCCTTAACCTCTAGTCCCACCTATCTTACTTTCCTATTGGCCAATAGTACTTTATTCAACAACCAATAAGATAAACATACACAGAAGGACATCCCTCATCAGACCCCATCTTCCAGGATCCCATCAGCTCTCAAAGATGTTTTGGAATTTGAATCAATCAATATTTTAAACCATGGATTTGGTCCTAGCCTTCAGGGCCTATTATCTGTGGAAATGTCTTTACCAGAGATATGCTTTAGTAACTTCCTAGGCATATCTCAATCAAATCAAGTTCCCAATCAAGGGTAACAATACATTACATTTTCAGATTAATACAATCTGATGGTGTACATATGTATTTCTCATTTATGGTTGTAGGAAGACTGGTCTTAAAATATATAAATAAAACTCCTAATGTACAAAGAGCTACCTAGTTTATGACTATCTTGAAAAAATAAATAGAAAACTAAACAGAAAACTAAACAGAGTTTTCCCACTTTAAAAATGTGAGTTTATGTCCAGGCAGTAGTGGCACATGCCTTTAATCCCAGCACTCGGGAGGCAGAGACAGTAGGATCATGGTGAGTTCCAAGCCAGCTGGTCTACAGAGATAGTTCCAGGACAGGCTCCAAAGCAATACAGAGAAACCCTGTCTCAAAAAACCAAAGAGAAAAAAAAGAAAAGAAATGTGGGGTGAGAGCTATTATAATGGCTATTCATATATAAATGCTTCTGAAAAGGGAAAATGTCTTAAAGTCTGTAATTCTCTGAATTGGAATCAAGTTTATAAATGTGCATGAACTCACCAGGGTGATCATTGTAGGTAGGAAACCTTCTGCTTCTGCAAATGCAAGGACCAGTAGAGGGTTTTTTCCCCCTATGGTCTGAATTATATGCCATAGTTATAATCTGAGTGTTTAGGCAGCAGGAAGGCAGACGTGGTAATGGCTCACACTTCAAATTTACTTCAATGAAATGCCTTAGCAAAATGAGAGTCAAACTTATTAAAGCTTGAGTCCACACTGCTACTAAAGTCTTCAAGCTATTTTTGCTTTTTGAAAATCTCTATTTCCCAAACTCATTTTAACAGGTCCACAGGAGGTTAGTCATAGGTGACAAGCACAGGTTCATGACTTCTTGTTTCCCTTTTTGATGCTAGTAAGGCCATGGCCTTTCTCTGACTATGGTCTCTGCTGAATTCACATTGATGTTAGTCAACAATACTGAGTGGTCAGGCATGGGCTAATAATATGCAAATATACACATCATTTGGTGCAAGAGATGTTAAAAGCTGGTTTTCTACAGTGTTCTAAACAAGCACAGGTCCAGTAAGTTTTAGGAAGAAACTTGAGTTTCAATACACAGTAATACAATGTCTGTATTTTACCCTTTGCTATTATCCAATTATGTTTCTATAAGACTTGTACATTATAGGTAACTGATATTAGTGCAAACTACTCATTCAGAAGGAATTCATTCTGATGAAGAACTAATTGTCTCTCCTTCTTGTATGGTAAAAAGATTAGATTCTGAGTCAGGAAAAGTGTTCTCTAAGCAGGTCTGAGTTGCCCAAACCCTAAACTCTGCATATTTCAAAGGCTCTACCTCTGGATTGGCTCCTGCCCAAATTCAGAGAGATAATCTCCTAGGACTTAGGATATCCTAGCCAATAAGAATGTTTTATATGTTCTTTAATAAACATGTATTTCTAAACTAGTTTATCAGATAAAATAGTCCTAACACCATAATCCACAGTAAAATCCAATTTTTGCCTTGTATTCAATTGAGTGACTAAAGGCAGTCAGATAAGCATTATAGGACAATGTGAATGATCTCTAATAAAATCAGTAGATACTTTCACATGGGGTGCTTCCCTTTAATATTTATTTTAATTTTTAATTTTTATTTATGCATATGAGGTTGGATGCAGATGAGTACACATGGCTTCAGGATCCTCAGAGGCAAGAAGAAGGTGTAAGATTCCCTGGAACTAGAGTTACAGGCAGTTGTGACCTGCTTGGCTTGAGTGCTGGGAACCAACCTCAGGTCTCAACTGCTGAGTCATCTCTCCAGACCTGAGCTTTCCTTCATTTATAGGTCACACATCATTTCTTGGAGACTTACGTGCTGTTCAACTCTACAGTGACTGGATACTTGGAAGTCTGCCTGAACTTTGTTCAAGGAATTTGTTTGTCGTTTTCACTGATTTTAGTCTATATGTGATTACCACAATAATCTACAACCACAGGAATACTAATTTTGAATTTTGAGAGTTTTGGGGAGTGTTTCTAATATTTAGTATTCCTAAGTATGTCCATTGTTTGGATCCTGTTCCTTTGAAACATGTATTCTCTTACTAGTGACTTTGACAAAATGCTTAAAATGTATTCATTTTAAACAAATTAATCCTTATTTTGACACTTAAAAATACCTTGCAGCATAACAAAATGTCTTCATGTAGACATTGAGGACCTCTAACATAAATAAGAACAAATTGACATCCCTTTTCCTTGCCAATTAATATTCTAAACCAAAATACCAGGAGGACTAATTTAACAAGGAGAGACAAAGACAAGTTGTTCCACCAGTTCCATCAATAGCCAAGCTATGAGCAGGCTGCTGAAGAAATTCTCAGAGGGCAAGCTTATAAGTGCTTAGTGGCATACCAGTCAGCTTACAGGACAGCCAAGCTAGAGAAAGACCCTCCATAAAGCCAAAAGTCATAGGACCAAGAAACCTGCACTGATGTTTTTCCACTGTCAAGCTGGCTGAATTTTACAATTTGTTGAAGCCCATGGGCATACTGTACTTTCTAAGTGACAAGCCATGCTTAACACGTTTCTTTCTTCAATAGAAAACTATTTCTAACACTTCTTCTGCTAAGAATAAACAATGTCGCTTGTGTAAAATTTCCATTTAAGAGTGATAAATTACCACCTCTGAGGGTGTTGATTCCTGAATAAGGTGCTTCCTATGATGTGTCCTTTGCCCACCCATGAAGAGCTAGTTCCTGAAAGAAAGTACTGTGCACACAATTTACCCTAAGGTATAAATTAGCTAGCTGGCACAAACAAGCATGCATCACACTGTTCACACCCAAATGAACTTAAAATAAATTCCCTGCAAATAAAATGGCAGTATTAGGGAGAATGCCACAGAAACACAAAGCAATCATATCATCTATTTTGCTTTACATCTTTATTTTGGAATCTTTTGAATTTTGTCCCCATACCATGATCATTAATCAGCTTATCAAATATCCTATGTATGAAGAGCATTATCAGATAACCTAGTGATCTGAGGATGAGCAACACTTGTCTTTTTCAAAAGAACTAAAAGCAAAGAAACCCTTACTGTTGGTCTACCAGGGGATAATAACTTAGGAAACATAATGTTTGGCTGTTAGAATAATTTGTGAAGTTTGAAATTATGACCATAATTACAAAAGAAAAATACTGAGGTTTAAAAAGTTACCATAATTGATCCCCAAACAAGACACAATCTACATTGCCACCAGAACAGATGCCCTCAGCAACCAGTCTCTCAATCATAAATTATAGTAAAACATCACTTCCACTTCCAAAGTGAATTTGAGTTAATACAATATAAAAGCATTCATAGCTAAACTTCTCTTTCATGAGATAAAACCTAGTAGAACCAGCTTGGTCAGTGCGAAGATATAATCAGCTTTACAGAAAACAGATCTTAGAGAAACTCAAGCAGGTGGCTAAAAAGCAAGACTTAGAATATGATTTTCCAACAAGAAGGGAATGAGTAAATCTTCATTTTGATGCTGGGAAATCTGAGGTTTCCTTTGTGGTTCTAAGTCTCATTAATAAAAGAGTTGAGAAATGGACTCAGAGGTAAACTAAAGGACAATGTTATTAAAGTTTAAAAGAAAAACAGTGTGTGTTAGGTGCAAATCCCTGCAGCTGCCAGGAAGAAAGATGGAAGCAAAGCCGTGGCTTTTAAGTTAGGCAACAAATAGAAACAGAGAGAACTCATTAAGAAAAGAAAAGCCCTCTCAGGAATGGAAATGGGCTAGACACACAAGGAAAGAGCTCAGTATGGATTTTATAGCCTCCTCTCTTGCTTGGGTTGCATAGGCTTTTTTTCCCCCAAGCATGCTCTGTTTGTTAGACGATGCCAAAATAAAGAAAGGCTTCCAGGCTTCCTCCAAACTAACTTCTTTTATGTTAATCTTGATATCATTTCTTCAGTACCCTCTCCCCAGTCATAGCTGGATCATACAGAAAATTATGTATCACATAATGGCTAAATACATAAAAGCAGATTGCATGCTCATATTGATATGATATATAGGGTATCAATTGCTAAAACTTTCAGAAAATTAACTTGATTTCTGTAAATGTTTAAATACCTACATGTGTATTAATAGAAACAACATGCATTTTTTGTTATTCAGTGTGTTTAACTTTTATAGATATAAATAAAAAACTACAAGTGAAAACTGAAAAGGGGTATACAGATGAATTGAAATTTAGATTCCAAAAATCCAAAGTTATTGCTAAAGTCCTTTTTCTTAGGTTTCTTTTTTATTTAAATTATTTAATTACTACTCATATTTACATATCCATTCCCCCATTCCCTAGGCCTCCCATCCTCCCATGTTCACCCCCCCCCCCCCCCCCCCCCCCCCCGCAACTGACCCCTTAACTCCTCCCCAGGGACCTTTAAAGTCTGTCATATCATTAAGGGGAGGGCCCAGGCTGTCCTTGCTGTATCTGTGCTACAACAGTATCCCTCCATAGGGAATGGACTCCCAAAGTCCATTTGTGCTCTAGGGTTGAAGACTGGCTCCACTGTTAGAAGTCCCATAGACTGCCCTAGCCTCCTAGCTGGCACCCACATTGGGTTGGTTTGGTACAATGCTCTTTCCCAAGCTTTATGACTAGGGTCTCCATGCTCTCACTAGGTCAAATCCACTGTTTCTGCAGGTCTCTTCAGGCTGGTCTTGGCTCCTTTGCTCATCCCTCCTTCCTCTCCACAACTGAATTCCAGTAGTATTATTCAGTTCTTAGCTGTGGGTGCCTGTTTCTGTTTTGAACAGTTGTTGGATGAAGGCTCTAGGAATGGTAACCAAGGTAAACACCAATCTCATTATAGGTAAGGGCATCAATGACATTTTCTCCACCACTGCTTGGATTCTTAGTTGGGGTCATCCCTGTGGATCACCTACATTTCCCATATGCCAGACCTCTCTCCATACTTGTATTGTCTCCCTCTATCAAGGCATCTCCTTTCTTGCCCTCCTCTATTCCTCCCCTGTCTCAGCCCTCTTGTTCTCCTCCCTCCTCCCCTTCTTCCTTTCCCACTTTCTTCCTCTCCACCCACACCCTGAAATCCCAATACAATTCTTCACAGAATTTGAAAGAAAAGTACTCAACTTCATATGGAAAAACAAAAAGCCCAGGCTAGCCAAAACAACCCAGTATAATAAAGGAACTTCTGGAGGCATCACCATCCCTGACTTCAAACTCTATTATAGAGCCATAGTCCTGAAAACAGCTTGGTATTGGCACAAAAATTGACAAGTTGACCAATGGAATTGAATTGAAAACCCTGATACTAAACCACACACCTATGAATACCTGATTTTTGACAAAGAAGCTAAAATTATACAATGGAAAAAAGAAAGCATCTTCAACAAATGGTGTTGGCATAACTGGATTCGGACATGTGGACGATTGCAGATAGATCCATATCTATCACCATGCACAAAACTTAAATCCCAATGGATCAAAGACATCAACATAAATTTAGCTACATTGAACCTCCTAGAAGAAAAGGTAGGTGGTACCCTCCAACAAATTGGTACAGGAGCCTGCTTTCTGAACATAACACCAGAAGCACAAACATTGAGAACGACAATTAATAAATGGGGCCTCCTGAAACTGAGACGCTTATGAAAGGCAAATGACACAGTCTGCAAAACAAAACACCAGCCCACAGAATGGTAAAAGATATTCACCAACCCCACATCTGACAGAGGGCTGATCACCAAAATATACAATGAACTCAAGAAGCTAGTCACCAAAACACCAAACAATGCAATTAAAAAGAGGAGTACAGAACTAGAGAATTCACAACAGAGGAATCTAGAATGTCTGAAAGACACTTGAGAAAGTGTTCAATAGCCTTAGACATCAGGGAAATGCATCTCAAAACCACCCTGAGATACCATCTTACTCCTATCAGAATGGCTAAAATCAATAACACCAATGACAGTCTATGCTAGAGAGGATGTAGAGAAAGAGGAACACTCCTCCATTGCTGGTGGGAGTGCAAACTTGTACAACCACTATGGAAATCAGTATGGCAGTTTCTCAGAAAAATGGGAATCAGCCTACCTCGAGATCCAGCAATTCCTCTCTTGGGCATAAACCCAAAGAATGCACATTCATACAATAAGGACATATGTTCAACTGTGTTCATAGCAGCATTATGTGTAATATCCAGAACATGGAAGCAACCTAGATGTCCCTCAACTGAAGAATGGATAGAGAAAATGTGGTATATTTACACAATGGAGTACTACTCAGAAAAAAAAAAAGGAATATTGAAATTTTCAGGCAAATGGATGGAACTAGAAGAAACCATCCTGAGTGAAGTATCTCAGTCACAAAAAGATAAACATGGTATATACTCACTCATATATGATTTTTAGACATAGAGCAAAGGATTACCAGTCTACAATCCACACTGCCAGAGGAGCTAGGAAACAAGGAGGACCCCAAGAGAATATTGCATAGTTCCTTGAAGAAAGTGAGGGGGATAAGAACCCCTGAACAAAGTTTCTTAGATTGTTAATTAATATGAAATAATTAATGTTAATTAATATGAATTTCTTAGATTGTTAATTAAGCTAATTAATATGAAATGTGGAGGCAATGGTTAATCTCCATTTTGCATTTGACTGGGTTTAGAATCACTGTGGAAACATAACTCTTGGCATATCTACAAAGGTGTTTCTAGAAAAGAGTAAATGAAGAGAAGAGGCTATGTTTAACATGGGCAGCACCAATCCCTTCGATGGGACCATGGATGAAATGAGCAGGAGACAGTGAGTAGAGCACCAGTGTTCATCTCTACCTCCCTCTGTGCCCAGCTACCTCATCTTCCTGCCCCCAAGGACCATATCCCCTGGGACTGTTATCCATAACATACTCTTCTATACCAAATTGTTTCTCATGGGGTATTTTGTCACCAATTAACTATTCTTATGTGTGTTCTCTTAAAATTCCTTAAATTTCCTTTAAGATTTTTGGAATAAAATGGAATGGATGCTTTATTTTAGCCACTTCAAGAAAACCCATCGCTTTACCTGCATGTGGTATAAAAGCACAAATGCATGGGATCTACTGTATCTGTAACATTTTCATTCTCCAAAATGAATGCAGAATTCAACAAGCCATTAAAGAAGGCCACTGAATCATAGTTGTCCCTCATTTCAGACATGCCACTCCAGAAGCAGCAGTTTTGTCTCTACTAAGTCTTTGCAACAGAGCTGACTCCTCCCATTGATTATCTCCTTTATGGAAATTACTCTTTCGTGATTGCATGATCCTTTTCCTCAACTCTCTCTCTCTCTCTCTCTCTCTCTCTCTCTCTCTCTCTCTCTCTGCTTGCATCCATCTTGTATTCCACACTGAACAGACCAGGCAATCTCCTAGAGTGGGTCACATTGTGCCTTTTGTTCTCAGGCCTCCAACAGCTTTGCTTTTCACTTAGAAAACAAACTGTCTTGAAAACATGTAGTCACAAGAAGTCCCCAGATAATTATGCTACCCAAGACTTCCCTTATTTATAAGAGAAACATCCACAAAACCTTTAAAAAAGACTTCACACCACACCCTTCCCCTACTTAATCACCTCATTTTAACCTATCCTTTGGTAACATAGCTGCCTCTTTAAAAAGATGTAAAATACAGGCAAATAAGGACTCCTTGTTCATTGCTGTAGCCTGAACATAAAGGGAACTTTATAAAATCCGGTTCAACAAGAACCAATTGAGTGAATGAATGAATACTTAAGTTGAACTCTTTTAAGGTTATTAAACCTTAAGTAGGAAATAAAATCTGATAGTTGATTTTCAAAGGTGCCCCTAGCCAGCTTAAATCCAGCTACAAATGAACAGAAAGCTCTAGACCCTACTCATGCCTGCTAGTCTAGCTCTTTACCCCACATAAATTCTCTTGCTTCCCTGCCCCAAACTAGAATTTTACAGAAGAAAATTACCAACATCTAAGCTTACCTGCAAGTCCATGTGCCAGATAAGCTTTAAAATAAGCAGGTTGTAGAAGGTAGACATGAAGGCACCCACCATCTTTGTTTAGATGACGAACATAAGTGATGGGGAAGGATGAGACATAGATACATAATAATACATAATAATCCGGCTGATTATTCAGCTAGAGAAGAGGTAGGAGAAAGGATTTGCTCCTGTTGAGGTTTCAGTACTATTTTCTGCTCTCAGTCAGCACATCAGAAGCTGTAAAGAAACTGCCTTACTTTCTTGCTTTCAGAACTCTGAGGCTACATCTACCTTGCTGTTATTGTTAAGATCTTTGTTTCTCATGTGAAGAAAGAGGGTATTTCTTGATTTGCAACAGAAAGAAAAGCAGGGGCCAGAACTACTCATAAGGTTTGAATTATCTATACAGTTGATACTTTCTACTAAGAAAAAGTCAGCAATTTCTAGTACATAAAATTAAACATAACATCCCTGCATGTAATTCACTACCACGTTGGCAGCTTTTTGAGCAACCCCAAGCCTGAACAATACATCAGATGAATAAGGGCATGGTAGTTTTCTTAGCTTTTCAGTTTACTCTCATGTGAAGATAAACTTGGGACCTATAGCTATCAGTCAGGAGAATGGAATTGGATTTGTCATTTTCCAAGTGCTGGATCTCGTAGGCCTAAACTGAGAATATGTAACAATTACAAACCAATTTCTAATTTGTTAAGCTAAAACCCAGACAGACATAGTGAGTTTGGAAGGTGGGGCCCACCCACTTGCTTCTTCCTCAGGCTTCCTGGTGATTCTGATGTACTGAAGTTTGAGGAACACTGACCTAGCATTGCTAGATGTAGTAAACAAAACTATGGTGATTCCAATGAGATACATTTGCTACTAATTATAATTTGTGCCTATCTGAAATTCACATTTTACTATGCATCCTGTACTTTGTCAAGTCGATAGTAAGAAATAAAATGTGATTCTGATGAAATGGAATTTTTAAGTTTAAATGCTCAGGGGAAATAACATTATCAATTAACAGAAGGGAGAAAATTATCAAAATTACTAGAAAGAGATGAATTTGTGCTAAGTTTTGAGCATTGTTGCACAACATTGGTGATTCCTGGGAAATTCAGGTAAGTATTCCTGGGAAATTCAGGTAAGAATGTCACATATTCTCTACTGGGAAAAGGCAAATATAAATATTTGTATAAATTCAATAATTAAAAAAGCATGTGTTGAAGTACAAGTAGTCCAAAGCCTAAAATTTTAAGGTCATATCTATTTTGTGGAGATGAGACAAATGATCAAGACAATGCATAGGAAAGATCCACTTCTTAGTTAAACATTTTTTAAAAAACATGTGTGTGACCATTATATTATAAAATACTTGTTGCTATTTGTATGTGTTTATGAATAGGACTAGTAAGCTTTGAAAAGACTGGGTCTGCAGACAGGAGCTCTGTTAAAATGTAATAACCATTATCCTAGCATATTAATATATACACAGGGGCCACCCAATTAATTTTCAATTAACCTTCCTAAAGAGAACAACTAACTGGATTAATAGTTTGGAATAAGATAAGAAAGTAACTTGTCTATATAATAATATGTAGATTAGACTGAAAATGAGCCTAACCCAATAGCAAAAGAAAATGCAGTGTGAGGCTCAAGACACAAACATTGTAGCAAGGGGTTTTCTGTGATTAATATTACAGGTTTAATTTAGTGTTTCAGGAAGTAAACTCAAATGGTTGAACAATAAATGGGAAAGGGTATTAGACATCAAGGATAATAGACATCAAGCCTGAAAACACATGGGAGAATTGTAAAGTGGCCAAGCTGGATACATGATGTCACATGAAGAGCACAGTATACAGCACTTTATTTCCTGAGTATCCTCTTGTTATAGTGGGCATTGATGACGTATCTACAGTGATCAATGTGTTTGGTGGCCTGTTCTTACACTTGAAAATGCAGATGTTGTCCTTCCAGCAACTCAGCTTCCTCCGGCCTTGGGATCCATTGTAGTATCATTGCAAAGAGAATTGGTTGTAAAACCAAGTCTTCATCTCAATGGAAGGATTTATTGTTCCAATACAAAGAAGGTCTCCCAAGGTTCCCAGATTGCCCTCTGCTGAAGAGAGAGAAAGGGATGTCTAGGGATTTTTCTGTCTTATATGACTAGGTCATTTTAGCTAAAGTAGACAGGGGTGGTGAATAGTTGAAGATATTAACGTAAGTTTACCCTAAAAGGAAAAGTAGGGACAGATATTTAAGTTGTTGAAATAAAAGTGAACCTCATTTGAGAAGTACAAGCATGATGTAATTCAAGTCTATTTCACTCTCTAAGAAGTTAGCTGGGTACCTTTACTGAACCAGGAAATCACGTATTGAATCTGCCTCTTTGGACAATATATTAGTTTTCTATTGCTGCATTTTTCTGTTTTAAAGCAACACAAGTGGATAATAGCACTGATTGTTAGAGTATAAAATGGGTTTTTCTGATCCCCAAACAAGGTGTTGTTCAGCATGCTTTCCTTCTGGGACTTTTGGTCAGGAGTCCATACCCATACCTTCTGAAGTGACAGGTGATTTCCTGCCTTGTCAGTGAAGGCTTGTCTCCCTCAAGTTTTCTTTTAGTTCCCTCCTCATCTCACTAATGACCTCTGTGGGTACATTGAGATAACCAAATAGTACAGAGTCACATTCAAATCTCAAGATCACGAACTTAGCCACACCCACAAAGTCTTCTTGGCCAGACCAAGTAATGTTCAGGGCTTCTGTTAATTAAGACACGGTCATTTCTAGATTTATCATGCCTATCACAGAAGAGGAAAGGGCTCATGGATTCTAATTTGAACGCATGTGCTTCACATCAGCAGAGGCATATAGAAGTAAGCATTGTGAGACCTTGTAGGTGTGATGATCATTTTAAAGACTCTCTGTGCTCTTTCTGTTTTGTCTTGCATCAGCAGTAACAAAGGTGACCATCACCATTTCTGTGGTGATATTTTTACATACTCAAAGGGCAGGAGAGGAGCCTCTTCAGTATTTTTATAGATCTCATGGCTAATGAAATGTCGGCAAGATTAAGACCATATCATTTTCGTGAGATATATTTCATCATAAAAATGTTCAAGAAGGTATGTTATGCAAAGAGCAACATTTTACCTGCTTTGACATCTATCTCTGTGCAACAAGAGAGGTCAAAGCGTAGAGATCCAAAACTTCAAGGAAAAGGGAGACAAGATAAAGATTTGTCTCACTGGAAGGAGACACAAATTTGTGAGTTCTACTGCCATCTATCAACATGGAGAGAACATCTCATCATAGTAATTAGACTTGGCAGGGGGCATAATCTACACCACATGTATCCAATAAGAAACAGAGTAAGCACACTACTGACAGCAAGAAGATGGGCTTATTTCAAACATGGAAGGGGAAATTGTGGCCAGGTAACTTATAATGAAACACCAAGTACAGTCCTAGACCCTCAGCACATGTTAAATAAAAAGATGTTATATTCCGTGAATACAAGCCTTTGGATCAGTACAAATATCCAGGCTTTCAACTAGCATAGTGTATCAAGCAGCAGTCAAGTGAAAAAGCTGAGATGTGCTAATAAAAGAAGGGTGCATAATGAAAGGAAACAAAGTGAAAGGGAGGAAAGAAACCTAGCAACAAAGGCAACATCCATTTTGCTAATCTGGGACCTCCAAGAACAGAAACAGCACAAAAGAAACACAATTACAACATGAAAAGCATGTAGTGGTTAATGGTATCATAAAAGGAATTTAAAGCTGGGAAGTCAATGCTTCAAGGGAACACCTGATACTGAAGGCTCAGATCTCACATGGAGGGTTCTGGTTTTGAAGTACTCTTAGTTAAAACACTCATTGTAGATTATTCTGCGGAATCAGAATGTGCTGGAAAAGAGAGAACAAAGGCAGAATAAAATGTAAGATAATAGAAACATTGCATGACATAAAACAACAACAAAAAAATTGGTCTCATTAAAAAGCCCATGAACAGCAGGGGAATGTGTAATAATACCAAAATGACATGGTTTTGTCCTTCACAACATTGAAGGGATTTCTCTATTCTTTTTTTCTGAAAATGTACTTTGGCCTAATAATAAAAGTGTACTCACATTTCAATCCTTAAAAGTTAGGTAAGAATATATGCATTTATTCCTAATTAGAGTCCTTAACTCTGGGACA
Source organism: Cricetulus griseus (assembly GCF_003668045.3). Lineage (NCBI taxonomy): Eukaryota > Metazoa > Chordata > Mammalia > Rodentia > Cricetidae > Cricetulus > Cricetulus griseus. The sequence goes on from NC_048598.1 coordinate 112,373,640, forward strand.
GTGAGGAAGTCCTGGTGGATCAAACCAGAGATTGTGTTACAAACTTTATTGAACCCACCAATCCCTGTGTCTAGACTGCATCAAACAAGTATTCATTGTTTCCATTCTATGTTGTTTGTTTGTTTGTGTGTTTTGTATTGCTAACTTTCATGGAAGGCCTCACCCTCCCTGGGGAGGGGATGGGGGATGGGATATTGGGATTATAGGGGGTATGGGAGGATGGGAAGGAGATGGAACTGGAATTGATATGTAAAATAAGTTTATTTCTAATCTAATTAAATTTATTAAAAGGATTGCTTAACTTTAAATCACATAAAATATTTCAATGTCAATGAATGATCATCGAAGCAAAAAAAAGTAATATAAAGGTTTATGTATCATTCATGTACTTCCAATTCTTCCAACCCTACCATGCTCTCCAAACATAGACATTAGTTTAATGGGCTTGATTTAAGATAACCTGCCTGTTTATGAATATGACACATGTCTATCGCCCCAGATTGGAAACCCATGACAAATAAAACCATTTATACCACCAAAACCCAATTTGGTGAACCAAGTTTTTTGGGGATTGCTTATAGAAGCATGAGTCAAGGGTTACTTCCAGGAGCAGAAATGACCCAGCACAGATGTCTTCACATGAAAGCTGGAAACCTGGAACACACTGAAGAGTCTGTGGGCAGATCAACAGGTTGGAGAGTGTCCTTCCCAAGTGACTCAAATGATCTAAACCTCTTCCATGCAGCTGGTGCAGACTTAGGGTCTTTTCAGATTGACTCCTCTGAGAGTAACTCTCAGCAGACTTTATTATTTGCTCTTAGAGGGAGAAGCCTAGTGAATCTGGTTACTTTCAGGGACTTCTTAAAGCTATTTGGGTTGTTGGCCTTTTGTCTTAGGGAGCTTCACTAGTAGATGGAATATTTCACTCTTGGAGGAAACTGTTACACAGTTAGTTAATTTGTCTTGCTTTTATGATAAGTAGCAAAATTAAGAAATACACCATTTCAAATTTTCTTTCTTTCCCTTTCATTTACTTTATTTTATCTTAAACTTGATTCCCTTGGATATATTTCTACAAGGATATATATCCTTCTAAAAAGCTTTAGAATACCTATCCTGTCACTTTGAAAGTACTGAAGCTGATGTCAATTTATCCAAATAACCCAAGTCAACATATTACAGAGATACTGGCACATCAATTTATTTTGTAACACTGTTCATAATAACTAAATTATGGATTCATACTAGGTATCAAACAACTTAGGGATGGACAAAGAAAATGTATTTTTCACATTGGAATGTCATGAAAACATGAAGAACAAAGTCATGTCATTTCAGGGAAAAATAAAGACGTAACTGAAGATAATCATATTAAGTGAATTAAGCCATCAACAGAAAAATAATTATTGTATAATATATATATATATATATACATATATATCATATATGCATATAGTCTGCATAATTATCCATGTTAACATATGTCAAATTTTTAAAGAAAAATGCAATGATGATGACTAATATAACTTCAAACCACTTCATTAAACAGCTGAAAATGAAGAGGAAATGTGAAAGAAACAAAAACAAAAAGAAACATTTTGTGCTGAAAATACTGGTAAATAACTGCAGGTTCCATCAGAAGCAAAAAAAAAACAGTCAAATGTGAGCAATCAAATATAATAACTACAAAAATCCATCAACCCAAAATGCAGTCAGAGAAAATAACCTTCAAATACAAAGGCCAAATAAGTGAAGTAAAAAGCAAAAGAAATTTGTCAGTTTTAGATCTGTAGTTGCAAAAAGGCTAAAGATGTTTTTCTGTTTGCAAAGATACAATACTCATTGCAAACCCAAGGGTCTACAGAAAAGAAAGGGTACAACAAGCTGTAAAGTCCCAATAATGCCAACTAACTAAAGTATATAAGACATTTAAATTGCCTGAAGACCAAAAGTATAATAGTCATACATAGGATAGAAGGTAGCAAATTAAATCCCATGTTTCTGTTACTTAAATTCTTTTTTTGCTGATTATTTTTGAAATTATAATTTAAAAACAGTATTTATCCCTTTTCTTTCCTCCAACCAAACACTTCTATCTACCCCTATATGCTTTCCTTCATATTTTTGGCCTCTTTTTTCATATAAATATATATACTCATCTATATATATATATATAATGTACATACACATGCATATACTATATATATATATATATATCATATCCTGATATACCGTATATTACTTATATGTATATATTCAGGCATTACCATTTGGTACAGAACAACCAACTGATATGTTCTTCTCTTGGAAAGATCACCTTTCTTGATACCAGCTTTGTTCTGTTATATGTACTTCTTTGTATATGGTTAGGCCAACCAGTTTGACATGCTTATTGGTATCACCCTTGTTCCACTCATGTTTGGGCAGTCATGTTGGTTGGACAATAATAGCTTCTGATATTATTAGGAGAGATAATCTTGCAACAAACTCCATGTTCCTCTGGCTCTTATAATCTTCCCACCTCTCTAACCACCCCTTTACTTTTACCTGAGTTTTAATTGTGAGAGTATTTTGTAGATGTATTTATTGGAACTGGACTCTACTATTCTGCAGTTGTGATTTTTCTAGTGGTCGCCATCCATTACAGAGAGAAATTTCTTTGTTAAGGGTGAAGACTATACTCATAAGTGGGTATAAGTGCAAATGGTTGTAGATTATTCTTATGCATTATGCTGGTTTGGTAAAATAGTGGTTATAGATTCTGCTCTAATAACCACGACTATACTAGCATTGAGTATTTTCTAGGCTTCCATTACCAGGCATGGTATCCCTCTTATTGAGTGGGTCTTAAATCCAATTAGAGAGTTGTTTGTTACCACCAAGGTATTCATTCCACTAGTGTACACTTAGGGCTATCATGTCATGCTGCTCATTATTATGGTTCATAGGTACCCTTGCTAGGTGGGACTTTTGGTTGCTTCCCTTCTTTGGAATCTTGAATGGTGCTTTTTGGTACCATGCAAGCTAGTCCTCAGAGAGGGAACATTAAGATCAGTTCCAGCTCAGGGTTCTTTGAACCCCATTTCTGATGTGAATGGTAGGTTTCTTAGACACCTTCAGTAAAAGGGAGTTACCTTCCACCTTTGAGGGAAAACCAATGGTAACAACAGGCTGTATGCCTGGGGAATCTCTTGGATAGCCCTAACCGACAAAACAGGTCTGCTTATTTCTGGTTAGGGCGGTTATTAGGTGGTCTTTGGCTCTTGGAGAAAGCCCCATCAGCTTAAATGAGAAAAGTTTTTTTAAACTCTATATGTATTCCTGTATTTGTATTTAAAAACATTACAGGTTTTTATAGGTAAATGGTTAATATAATGATTCCTTGTAGGCTTTTTAGACATCCTTATTGTTATTTTACTCACCTCCTTCCCCGTTTCCTAAAGACCCCCTTTCCTGCTTTTTTCATTTCCCCATCATATCATTTATATCCTGGTATGTTACTTTATTTCAAAGTGAGAAATATTGAGTGGAAACTTACACATGAAAAGGCTGCATGTGCAATCCCAACAGTAAAGGGATATGATGCTGTCTCTAAGTGGATATTTATGGCTTTATCATGTACACTGTGATTTTCTCAATGTTGGAACAACTTCCATTTTAGGCAGGATAATTGTGTGTTGCAAGGAGGGGCTCTCTAATATTTTGTAGGATGCTTACATTCTTCCAGGCTTCTATCCAATAGATGCCAGCAGCTGCCACCTATCTATTTGAATTTCTCAAAATTGCTTCCTCCTACACATTGCTAACTTTCATTGATAAAAGAGGAAACAAAGTCAGTTGTGATGGAGGATCATTGACACACTCTTTAATACTCATTGATAACATTGCCATGGTTAATAATCATTAATAGAAGAAGTATACTTTAAAATCCCATTGGCAAATCATATGAAATATTAAAAATACTCAATTAACTATGAGGGACCAAGAAGAGGGGAAAGAGAAATAAAGAAAAGATAATAGATTTAAATGAAAATACAACTCATTTTGTTAAATTTAGTGGTGATGCCCCAACTGAAAGTCAAAGTGCCAGAACTATATTGAAAAAATCCAACTGCATATTGCCTGCATCAGGCATATTTTTTAATTTATAAATACATAGAATAGTATTAATAAAATAATAGGAATGGCATCTCATGCATACTACAAAAGGGAAGTAAATATGCACAATTGTTATTTTCTAATAAAATAGAAGAGCTATATAAAAACCAATGTCTGTTTGTGGTGCCCCTGGCAGTGGGATCAGGATCTATCCCTAGTGTTCAAGCTGGCTTTTTGGCTTCCAAATCATTGTTAATTATCAATGAAAGTCAGAACAGGACAGGAACCTAGAGGCAGGCGCCTGTATAAAGGCCAGGAGCTTGTGCAAAGGTCTAGGAGGAGTGCTGCTTGCTACCTTGCTCCCCATGGCTTGCTCAGACTACTTTCTCATAGAAGACAGTATCACTCTTACAGGGTAGTAGCACCTCAGTGGGCTGGGCCTTCCCCCATTGTTCACTAATTTAAAAATGCCCTACAAGCTTGCCTATAGCTCCACCGATCATATGGAAGCATTTTCTTAATTAAGGTTTCCTCCTTTCAGATGACTTTAGCTTGTGTCAAGCTGACACAAAACTATATAGCACATGATCTATGTCTTCTTTTATCCCAACTTGAAATTCCAAATAAATTGAATGAAATAACATATTATGTACATTATTATTTTACATTTTAAACTTATTTAACACATTGATAGTGGGTGGATTTTGTATTAGTCGATGAATGTATAATGTTGTGAGTTATTACCCTTTTGTAATTTTAATTATTAATCTTTATTTTGCTGTTCAGATTTTTAGCCCAAGAAGCAATAGGCTATGTGATATAACCAGGGTATTCAATAGATTAAACAATAAAGATTTATATAAAGATAATCTTTGATGTTTAAACAGTGGTGAAATTGTTGGATAACGCAGTTGTCAAAACATAATATAATTGATTCATGACCCTATAGAGCATTATTGTTCATAGAAAGCATGATAAACATATGTGAACAAAGAATAAATTTAATCAATTTACTTCAACATAAATAGACAACTAAATATGTTTTAATTTATCTTTCACGCAATATTTTTTAAATCAGCAAGAAAAGACAAACAAACAAACAAAAATCCAAAAACCAAAACAAAACCAACATGCCTCCCAAAAAAAGCAGTGTTCACATGGGCTCACAGAAACTTAAGCAGCAAGCACAGGGCCTGTATGTGTCTGTACCAGGTCCTATATGCATATTTTATGGCTGTGAACTAGGTGTTTTTATGGGACTCCTAACAGTGTGTATCTTATCTCTGACTCTTTTGCGTACTCTTGAGACTCTTTTTCCCCATGTTGTGTTACCTTGTTCTGCCTTGATATGAGGGCTTATTGTATCTTGTTTTGTCCTGTTTGGCTATCATCTCTTGGAGGCCTGTTCTTTTCTGAAGAGTAGATGAAGGACAAGTGGATTTGGGGGAGAGAAGGTGAGGCTTGGAGGAGTGGTGGTGGTGGGGGACTGTGGTTGAGATGTATTGCATGAGAGAAGAATCTATTTTCAGTGAAAAAAAATCAGTTAAAATAAGGCAATTTTACTAACAAAGGTTTATAAACCCGAGAATCCTTAGCCACATTTTCTGCAATGCAAACATGATTTTGTGGTTATTATTAATTACCAGAGAGAGACCATGAACAAAATTACACAGTCTCTCTCTTTATATTCCAGGTCATTTCTCTAATATATTGGTTCTAGTTTACTTCTAATTTTTAAATTAGAATTTAAAAAAATTAAAGTTTCTATTCATAAACAAATATTTTACCTAATGTTAATTGCACAGAGAAAACCAGGAAAATTATAATGGTAATACTTGTAACTACTAAGGTCAATAATCCTGATATTAGTACAAATTAATACCTAGGAAATTTATGAGGATCATAAAGTCTTTGAGAATATTTGACATTGCTAGTTTATAAAAGTTTTAAAGAGAGTTCCAAAGCCTCAGCAGTGCTTCTGATGTTGTAAGACCTGTGTATTATGAGTTAAGGTGAGTATTTCATCTAAGAAATATAGTCAATAGTCAGATTTCTAAAAGCCAGTGTGAAATTCTGAAGATTGACTACCTCCAAAACAGCTACAACTTCATTTTGCAAACACTTCTTGCTCATAGTCTCAAAACAGATGAACAATAACAATACATCTTCAAATATGACAGGTTCAATAAAATCCCTCTTTTAAAAAGCAAGAGTAAGTAACTCATTCCACACACTATTCAAAGGCAACTTGTGTAGCTTGTAAAAGATGAAATCGCTGATTAGATGCAAAAGTATGAGACCAAGTGCATAGCCAACAACTTGCATCAGAGGCTGCTCCATTTAGTGGCCTTGCCCTTGCCTTATTTTGTAGCAGCCTATCTAGAATTTTTCATCCTGTCACCCCTTTTAAGTTCTCTCCAATCTGGGATGGGACCGATGCAAATGTGTGGTTCAGAAGGAAATGGTTGGGATGTGTCCATGAGACATTTATATACTGAGGGACACTCTGAAGTAGAAGACTGTATTGGTAAGGGGCAATCTGGTAGTGAATGCAATTAAATAATAATGCTGGGCTGCACTGAAAACCACAGAGAGAAACAGAATTCTCCAAGAACTTCCACTTTTTAACTAAGGCAATGTCTGCAAATTGGAGAAGCATTAAAATATTTACATCTTTTAAGTGCATGTGGAGGATTCTCCCCTTTGACCGCTGTCCCTAGAGAAGAAACTATGCTACAAGAATGCTATTACAGCTGATTTGATTTCAAAAAGATCCCTATGAATTTACTTTCAGAGAAAGAGTGAGGTGGAACTAGGCAGTCAAATTTAGGACTTCTTTGAAATACATTTTCAAAAGAACTTTCTGGGGCTTCAGAGACAGGACAATTTCTTCATTATTGAAAACACTGTCTTGTCTTCAGTGCTCAGTATCACACACATAGCCAATCAGCTACTCTCCGATAATAAAAAGTGACTTGATTCAGTCAGGCTCAAATCATATAGCAAAGCACACAAAGAAGATGATGATGATGACTGCCAATCAATCTATGTACCTAACCTATATATTAGCAGCTGTGAGATGTAGATTTGCTAAGAAACATATGATGACAACAAATCATATGTGTGCACTGGAAAATTATCAAAAGAGGTGGCTTAATCACTCTTTTGTACTTACTCTGTGCATGTTGTATGTCATAATAGATTGGCATCTAAATATGTCACTTTTCAGCAAAATCAGAAATGAACAGAGGAACTCCAGAGAAGAATCAGGTCATACTTTGGACCATGCCATTCAAACTGGCATAGATAATCCTGGCCACCCGTACATCATGACGGTGGGTACGGCGGCGGGTGAAGAGGAGATTCAAGAAGTGTTCAAGGACCTTTTTGACCCCATCATTGAGGACCGACACAGCGGCTACCAGCCCAGTGTTGAGCACAAGACGGACCTCAACCCAGAGAACCTGCAGGACTTTGATGACTTGGACCCCAACTATGGGCTGAGCTCACCACTCCCATCCCACACTGCAGTCACAGGGCACACCATCAAGAAGCTGGAAGTAGAATATAACCGAAGCAGAGCTACAGCAACTCATCAACAACCACTTCCTCTTTGACAAGCCTGTGTCGCCTCTGCTGCTGGTCTCCGGCATGGCCCACGCTCGCGGCATATGGGACAATGATAACAAGACTTTCCTAGTGTGGATCAACAAGGAGGACCATCTGCGGTCATCTCCATGCAGAAGGGGGACAACAGGAAGGAAATGTTCACCCAGTTCTGCATTGGCCTCACCAGATTGAAACGCCCTTCAAGTCTAAGAAATACGGGTTCGTGTGGAACCCTCACCTGTGCTACATTCTCACATGTCCATCCAACCTGGGCACTGGACTATGGGCAGGTGTGCACATCAAGCTGCCCCACGTGGGAAGCAAGAGAAGTTCTTGGAGGTGCTCAAGTGGCTGCAGCTTCAGAAGAGAGGCACGGGTGGTGAGAACACCGCTGATGTCAGCGGAGTTTTCCATGTCTCCAACTGGAACTGCTTGGACTTCTCAGAGTTGGAGCTGTTACAAATGGTGGCAAATGAGGTGAAGCTATTCATTGAGATGGAACAGTGGCTTGAGCAGGGAGGGTCAGGCTATCGATGACCTCATGGCTGCCCAAAAGTGAAGCCTGGCCCTCATCACCACCAGCCTGCTACTTCCTAACTTAATACTCGGGCAGTGTCTGCCATGCATCCCTGATGTTTGCCGGCTGGAAGCTGAGCCCTAGCCTTGCTGTAGAGACTTCTGTTCCCCTTTTTTTTTATGGCTAAGCTGTTGCTGACACTGAAATAAATATGGTTTGGCCTTAAAAATAAAAGTCACATTTCCTAGTCATCCCCAAAGTGAACATTCTGCCTCTTAACTACCCATGGTTAACTGTTATTCACTAGACAGTCTCAAGTGGCCTTTCACTTACTTTCTGGATAACCCTGTGTGGTTTGATATTCTTTCTGTCACAAAAAAAGAACAGTGACAAATGCAGTTGAAGGGAGAAACAACTGGCTTATTTTGCCTCACAGCTCAAGATACAGGCCAGCCATCATACAGGCCAGCCATCGCAGTGGATGGCATAGCAGTATTCACCCAAGCCCTCAAGAAGCAGAGAGAAATGGATCAACTCTAGTGCTAAGCTCACCTTTTCCATTTTATACAGTCCAGGATACTGGGTCTAATGATTAGTCCAACTTGTAATTGAGATGGAAATTCCCACATCGTTCAACACAGTCATGATAATCTCCCACAGGCATATTCCCAGAATATGTCTCCCAGGTGATTCTAGATTCTGTCAAGTTGCAAACCAACAAAGAAATGCACCAAGAAACATGAAGTTGGACTTGGTATTCATGGCCAACTTGTATTTATTTGGGTTGTCTGTCCCATGAAAGTAACCATTATAAACATCTAAATATTAAAATTTCCTTTGTTTCTTTGGATTTTATCTATGTATCTTCAAATGTTCAGCATGTGTATGTAGTTACATGCAAATATGAAGGGTGTGATGCCTGTGGAGATCAGAGACTGATGTTAAAGGCTGCTCTATAACTTCCCATGGTAGTCTCTTGAGATAGGATCACTCAGCTCACTGAAAGTGGAGCCAGGTATATCCAGCTTTCATTGTACACATGTACATACATTTTACTTGCCAACATCTCCACTTCCTCTTCCTTATTCTGCTCACTTTGGAAAACACGGCTTTCTTCTGTCTGTAAATTTATTTTCACATTTCTTCACTTTATATAGGTGTGTGCTTCTTTAACTTTTTGAACTCACTGTATCTTCTTGGTTTCCTGTTTGATGGTGGATTTATTAGTATATTTCTATGAGTTTTATAAATAAATGAGACGGAGACTCATACCTTCCTGATATTTTAACTACTCTGTGACACCTGGCATCATAGCTAGACTGACTCTATGTAACTTGTAGCCACCTAAAATGAAGCAAGAGGAAGGCATGCTGAAAATGCATCAATCACTGAGTGTGAAAATGAAAGACTTTGTGAACGCTGTGTGCAACATATAAAATTCACAAAATGTCAAAAACTGAAAGTTCTGTAAAGTGAAAAAGGTTGAAACATCAAGACAGTAAATATGAACTATCTAATCCTGTCTCCTCTTTAATTTCTTCTCTTCATAGTCCTTGACATGTAAGAATTAGTAAGGGAGAAAAACTGCAAAATAATAATCTTTGCTGCTGGTAACTAGACACACACAGAGAGAGAGAGAGACAGAGAGAGAGAGAGAGAGAGAGAGAGAGAGAGAGAGAGAGAGAGAGAGAGAGAGAGAACAGATGGCAAAAATATTGTTGCATCTTCCACATCACAGGAGTATTGTGTTTGGTGTTTAAAGTGCTTTCAATTAGCTCTGAAAACAGATTCTCCCCAGGACTGAGATCCATGGCATGTGGATTGAAGGCTGTAGGCAGAGAAAGTATCTCAGCCTTGGATAGTATGAGTTCATGTCTCTACATTTCACTAAACCTGTGAATTTGACCAAATTGTATACCTCCTTGAGTCAGGAAGCTCACTGTGAATCTATGAGAATATTATTACTTTTTATATTTCTCTGAGGCCTTTATGACAATATACCAAGAGAGCTTCATCGTCTATTCATCTATTGATGGACAACTAGGTTGCCTCCCATTTTATTTCTATACTGAATAAAGCAGCTAAATTATCTCTATGATAGGGTATGGAGTTCCTGGGGTATCAGCCCAGGAGTGAAATAGCTGGACCACATGATATTTCTATTTTTAATATTTGAAGCAATCTCCACACTGATTTCCATAGTAGCTGTATTAATCTGCACCCCCTACAGTGCTAAACAAGGCTTCTCTTCTGTCCATATCATTCCCAACTTTTGTTGTCAGATTTGTTGATGATAGCCATTCAGACTAGGATGATGTAGTATCTCAGAATAATTTGAATTTGCATTTCTCTGATACTTAGGGAGACTCAGATCTTTTTAAAATAATTATTCACCATTTAGATACCCATTATTGAAAACTTTCTTTTCAATTCATTTCCGCATATATAAATTGACAGTTTTGTTTTCATGGTATTTAATATCTGCAATTATTTGTTAATTCTGAATATTAGAACCCTTTCCAAAGTGTATCTGCTGGAGATTTTTTCTCATTCTATGGACTGGCTGTTAATACTGCTGATGTTTTCCTTTGCAGTACAGAATTTTTTATTGTGGAATATTAGTTAAAGATATGTTACATTCTTTTATGTGGAATATTTGTTTAATGATGCAAAGATGTGTTGCATTCTTTTATGTTGCATTTGTTTAAATCTGTAAAGGTAAACACCTGATTGGTCTAATAAAGACCTGGACAACCAATAGCTAGGCAGGAAAGAGAAATAGGTGAGACTGCCAAGCAGAGACAGTAAATAAATGAGAAAAAAGAAGGAGGCACAAGAAAAGGAGGAAAAGAGGATGCCAGGGGTCAGTCACCCAGTCACACTGCCAGCCACTGAGTAAAAAGTAAAGAGAGGTATATAGAATAGAGAAAGGTAAAAACCAGAGGCAAAAGGAAAACAGGATAATATAAGAAAACTGGCTAGAAACAAGCCAAGCTAAGGTTGGGCATTCATGACTAAGAATAAGCCTCCGTGTATTTATTTGCGAGCTGATTGTAGACCCCAAAGTGCAAAATGCATGTTGTCCCATCTATTAATACTTAAGAGTATTTCCTGGTTGTTGGGATTTTATTGAAAAAGTTCTCTCCTATGAATATATCTTGAAAGGTATGCTCTGTATTTTACTTTAAAAGAATAAATATAATGAAGGTTCTTTGATGTGCCCACAAGAACAGAAGAAGACTTTATTTGAAAATGTATAACTCAAGATAAGTGTAAGACAAACACATAAATATGATTAGTTAAAATATTGTTTCACAAATTGAATTTAAGATAACCATGTAATTGATCATTCTGATGGCCCTCTACATAAACTGTTTATAGTTTTAAAGATATCACCTAGACAATAACATTCTTCTATTGATTTTGGAAACTAGATTGAATGTAATTTTCAGTAACATCTAGCATTGTGTGTGTGTGTGTTATATAGTGTCACCTTTGAAAACAGAATAACTAGATTTTTGGATGATTACAAAGTACAAGCATTAATTAGGTTAATGTTATGGGCAGGTGGTGCCTAACCCGACTTGTTTTGGATTAATGATGAAGCCACTTTATTTCAGTTTCCCATTGGTAATAAGAATTCTGGGGTCTTATTTGTTTTACACAATCAGTTAGTAAAGATAAACGGGGGAAAAGTATATAATTTCTGAGACCAGTTTGGAAGACAGCATGTTAATAAATGCAAGCTGGAGCCATTTAGAAGGACATGAGTTTAAGTACTTCATCTACAGAAACTACATTATTGATGCAGAGATGACTGTGCTCTCCCACCTGCTCTTTCTTCCTCTATATTTCCCAGGTGCTGTTGTATAATCTTTCTCACAACCAGGCAATTACACCCTGTGAATTGCATGGTTATTCAGCTAACCATCTGTTTTCTAAGAGTAATCATGTGCTGTGTTCACAATTTTCTCAATTCAAGCCATGGAGATGATGCAGAACCTCAGATGCAATATTTTAGATGTTCTTTATTTTTAAAATGCACCATAAGAATGAAGAAGATATGACCTGCTTTCCTAGACCTGCTTCTAGTTTTTGAAGCAAATGAAAATTAATTTTTGCAAAGGCGAGAAAAATGAATAATGGTCATTTAACATGTAAATGTAAGTAAATGCATATGCTTCCCTTTAATTCTTTAGTATTTGTGTTCCCTCCTACCACTAACTATGAAAAGGCTATAAATAGATAACTCCAGACAACCAGACAAAAGCAGCAATCTTAATTAGTCAAATTAAAACAGTAAGACACTTCCGATTATGCCTTTTTAGTCTAAACCAGCTCATAAAATGACAACTGATGTGAAAATAATTAAACCAAGACAGATTGGAAAAAGAGGAGAAATAATGTATTTAGAATTTGAAGAGAAGTAATTAGTTTTGGCAGGTTATTTATTTATGTAAATTGAAAAATTAGCTCTACTAGGCAGAGTGATACATTCAACTGTCTACATTCTGGCACAACACAGAAAAAGAAAAAAGTTATAATGAAAAGAAAGCAATGAGATGAGTTTCAGGCAAGGAAAAACTCTCAATAACTACTTTTTAAAAGGAAGACAAATTTCCCAAGAAGAGGGAATTCATAAAAATCTGTCTCAATAGTTCAGTACTGCAGTGGGTGAAAAGACAATCTTACTAATTTAGGAAGACTGCTATTCCTCAATATGGATCCTTTTGATTTAAACAGCTGCCTTGAATTTTCTTGTGCTATGTAACATTCATAAGTTTTTCTTCCTTTAATTTGTCATTTTTATACAGTTCTATGACTTAATTTCAATTGCTTCATTTCCAGTAGAGATGTGGAGCAGGCATTTTAACTTTGTCTTCAGGAGTTGTGAATCATCTGTTCACATCAGTTGACTAGTTTGACTCACACAATGATGTCATCTCAGATTAATGACTTTTAAACATCAGAATGTATGACTGTCTACTGCACTTAAATGCATAGTCACCTACACCATATTTTAAAATATAGCTCTTCCTATCTGCTTCAATGTATACACCATTCCTGAAGAAAATAGGCTCATTGGTCTTTACATGAGAAGCCCAATGCTAAGAATGCATACTGGAGTACTAGATGCAGAACACTTCTAGGTTTAAGCAACTAGAAGCTTTCCCCTCAAAAGTGAAACCAAAAACTAAAATCAACAATGTATTCATAATCACCTCAATGGGCAATCATACAGGACACAGGGAAATATAAGGAAAGAACTGATCCACTCTATGTGGTTTTAAGAAAGATTGGGTAGAATTCTGGCTCACATGAAAAAGTTTCCTTTTACATCGCTTATCATTCTAAACTCATAAAATCAATGTTATCTTTCAAAAAGGGAAAACTTTTTAAATGTAAGTGAAAAATATATTTGCCTACAGATAGCTATCATGCTGGTGAGGTAAGGCTGTTTTGCATATGTACATAGAAAATATACAGTGTTATAGATACTGGCAACTTCAGTAGTAATATGTAATCAAAACCAGCTCACTTTTTTTCTAATTTAGTCTTCAGTTAAGAAGACAGTTTTCCATCTTCTTATCTGAAATATATTTAGTCATGTGTGACACCAGTTAGAATCCTTGACACTGAAGTGTTGTGTCCATTTATGCTCTCAGCAAATAAGAAGAAAAATGCTCTTTTCAAAATTTCAATAAATATCAGCTTCTTCAACCTCACATATGACAAATAGAGGAAGAAAGAAAATAGATAGATAGATAGATAGATAGATAGATAGATAGATAGATAGATAGATAGATTAGATTGTTAGATATTAGACACACACACACACACACACACACACACACATACACACTTTCTCTCACTGAACCTGAAACTCATGAATTCAGGTAGACTGAATTGCTGATGAGCACTAGAGATCATTCTATCTCCATTTCCCCAGCATTGGGATTACATGTGCATGCCATCATACCCAGATTTTTACATGGTTTCTGTGGATTTGAATTAACATCCTCATGCTTATATAGCAATTACTTTACCAACTCAGCCATTTCCCCAGTCTCATGATTCTGTTTTTTATTAAGTATATAATCTTGGGAAATTTTTATGCCTTGCTTTTAGCTCAATTTCATTTTTCATAAAATAGACACAGAAACACTGTCTACCTCATGTATTCCATAAAACCTAAGTGAAGAATTCCCACAAAGGACCTATCATAGTCCACAATATATGGTAATCTCTATTGAAAGGTATTTGTTATTTTTACTCTTAGATTTAATCAGAATACTAATATACTTATGAAACTATATGTCTCATATATGTAAAGTAATATAATAACCAAAAATGTTACAATAGTCTTGGTAGAATATGAAAGAGATTTATCTTCTTGTCATTTCATATGACAAGAAGATACTTCTTTTCCTGAGCCCTAAATCCTTCTAACAATGTCTGACCACACAATTGCCAAGGCCTTATCCACAAAGCCATGGTACACTAGATTAATGGTAAGAGGTTTTTAAACCAATGTCCAAGTTCTCTGGACAATAGCAAAACCTATTTACAACCAGTGTACAAAAAAGTTAAAAGAAAAAAGAAGAAACCAATGTACAAGTCCTTTGATGCCCCCTAACTTGTGAAATTGTCAAATGGACAGTTCTCAATGAGAGTGAAGGACATATGGAACTATTCAAGTAATCACAAGATAACACCAATAAAGTTCTTATGAATACAATACTTTCCTAAATTCTATACCATAGAGCATGCAGTTGGAGTCACAAGATAAGAAGATGTATCCTCATATCCAAAGTAAAGACTCTCATGATCTGTATAAACAAAGGGTTATAACTATGTACAGTTAAAAATGAACATGTTGAAATGCATGGATTTATGAAGTACTAGAAGAACAAGACAGTCAAATATAGGAATCCTATAATCTACATCAGATAACAGGAATTTGTTCCTATGCTTTTTTCTTATATAGCTGACTACTACTCCTTTTCCTTTTCATGGATTAATTTATATTCCCCAATGAGAGCTTCTAGTCTTATTTATCCAACAGTATCACACTTTGACAATAAGCTTGATATATATTGGCCTGCTGATTTATTATAATTATTCTCATGTCAACAATGGTGATAAGAATACAATTAACAGCAAGTAAAATTTATTGGCTTTATTTTTTGGCAGGTAACCTACAGGACTTTTATGCTTAATCTTTGTATTACTCTGATAACAATTCCAAAAGAAAATATTATCATTCTCATTTTAATGATAAGAAAAATGAGGTAGTTTTGAAGTGCATTTTAAGAAACACATAAAAGTCATAAATCTAAGAAGTCACCTATAGCTTGAACTCATGCAACTATCACCAGCCTCCACATGTTAAACCAGTATTTCTGCTTCCTTGTTGCCTCTTTTTTCCATTTATTTCTTGTCATATTTTCTTAATATAAAGTAATTGTGATATCTAAATTATACAAAGTCCCATAAATATGTCTATATGATTATGGTCTTTCTTAGATCTAACCATCATCTCTTTTACCATATTCTGTGAAGTAAATGAAGGTAATCATCTCTGTTTTTTCAGCTTTCTCATCAGTCAAACAGTTAAACCATCCTCCTTACTCAATATTGTTCTTCTTTTTAAGATAGTGTTAATTGGCAGAAAAGCATAGGTTGGTAATAAAAAGGCTGGACATCAGAATTTGAATTGTAAGTCAAAATAGCAATAGTAATTAACTTTAAAATTTTCAGTCTATACATATTATAATGTATGCATCTAGATACTACAGCAATGTTAGGTTTTGTGTGGTAGTAACCAACATGTGAGGGAATACAAAACAATTAAAGACTTCATGAGCAATGCTTGCTTTTCTTCTCTTATAAAATTGTTGGTACTTATTGGCATCTAACCTACCATACCTAAAGAAAGCAGTCACATCCTTATTAATTTTCACATGTTCTTATGATCTGCAATGAATTTCAATGGGAATATGATAACATATGAAATTCAATACACTTCAAGGTTCTCTTGGGTCCTTATAGCATGAACACTCTATTCATGTTTGATTCATGACTGATTTTTGTTAATTGCAAGACCTGGGAAGAAAACTCACAAAGATACATATGCTCAGAATTCCTATATGAAGTTTCTTCAGCCTGCAAGAGATCCCTCTGGTATTTAGTCTGCAGAAAGGATTTTAGTAGTTTCTATTATTCAATCCTTTATTTTTGGACAGTATTACTTCTAAATAAAGTACCACTAATTTTAATTTCAAACTAATGTTCATATCCTCAGCACATTCCACTGCAATTTCAGTCATGTTGAGTAGGGAACATCTAAGGAAGCCAATAGGTGGCTAAATATAATACTTGCTTTACAAGAGTCAGATAAAGAATAACTGGCACACTTATGCACTCACACACAGCTCTTACAACCTCCATCTCCAAATGTGTGTTTGTTGTAGTAACTAGAGACATTCCCCTTCCTATTGACATGGTCCATTGTCTAAAATCAATGACTTTAACTTCATTCCAATTGACCTCACACATGACTGAGCACATTAATGTATATACAGTATTGTGTAAACTGGAAGGCATTGCATGATATACATTGCTATTAACATTAACTAATGTTCTTTATACCTTGAGCAAAATTTTACAATTATAAAATGTAAAGCTTTAAAGAACAATTATAAAAACTGTCCTATAGGTAATGCTTATCATTTTGAGGACAATTTTATGGTAAATGGATGTGAACACTAAGATAGTTTTTTCATCTGGAATGGACAACAGATTTTTCTAAGGGTAATACAAGTAATGTTTCCATCCTAGAAAAGTCTGGGAAGATCTGCCAACATTCCCTTGTAACACTGAGGCTTCACTAACTTCCATGCACTTCAGCCTAGACATGAGGCCTCCATGTGTGCAGCAATGACTGGAGCTCAAATCCATGTTATGTATATAAAACTAAAAAAGAGTACAAACCAATCTAATGATAGATAACATGAAGTTTCCATTGTCTGAAGTACTGGGTGATCAAGTGCTCTATGTGCTGAAAACCTTATGTCTTCTATCATTTAGTACACTTTGACAAGCTAACTTGTTAGCTTGTAATTGTATAAGTAGCTCAGAGTCTTACCAGATATTGACATAATGTATACTCAAAAGGAATAGCTGGTATTTGCCCAAAATTGTGAAAACAAAGTAAACTGCCCAAATAGTTGACTTTCCAAAACTTTTTTTAATGTAAAAATAATAGTAACCAAAGTTGTTTGTATTGCTCAGGTATACACTGTTTGTTTCACACATGGATAAGGCCATGCATTCAACCCAGCACAATAAAAATTAATGTGGAAAACTTCTCTCTCTCTC